>NC_091169.1:48852776-48890276 GCF_040958095.1 Procambarus clarkii | reverse complement strand
TCACAGCTCTCTTAATTTCAGCGACTATCGCAAGATTTTCGGCCCGATTTTTACTAAAGTTGTGCTGCTTTTGAATCTTTGCAGATCCCTGCACCGTTTGTGTTTTTTCTCAATACGTGTTTTTCTTCATTTCCGTTATGAAAAGCATTATTCCTAATTACAGTGTATGCTGCACCAGCCCTGCCATTGACAGGGTTAGATGACCCATCAGTGTAGATTTCCTCAAATTCATTTCCGGCTTCTTTATAAATTTACTCAAGATACTTATGCCTCATTTCTTGGGGTATCATGTTAGACATTTGCATTCTTATCTCATTGATGTTGATCTTACTTGGGTCATCCTCCCAGGGAGGTAACCTCTCTACAGGCAGGAGCTCACGGGCTTTCTCAAGCAGGTGAAGTTCTTCTAGGTAGCAGATTGATCTGTGACGCCATTTTTTGTTTTTCATGTTTCCTCCTGTAAGTCGCACAGAACTCGAGTAAGTAGCGCAGTAAGTAGCACAGAACTTTCTTAGCAATATCATAGTAATGGCAGTATCTGGTTATGTAAATTATAAGCGTGGCATTCAGTTCCTTAATTCTGCTTTTAACACTGGGGAGGGTCTTCTATGAGGTAAAACTCTCGTAGATTAGATGTTTTGGCAGTTCTTGGGACTCCAAGAATGATTGTTATGGCTTCATTTTGCATGTTTTCAAATCTTTTCATATCGTTATGGGAGTAGGTGCACAAAACTGCTGCAATAAAGTCTATGACGAAGCACATGTAAGTTGGGCACATCATTTTAAGCACGGAAATAGAGGTCCCATGCCTATTCCAAGTCATTGCTTTCACCAACACTACGACATCTTCAGGAATATACATTTGACACAAGGTACACAGGCATACTAAGTTTACATGCGAAAGACATTGATATTTCTAGGTGTAGGCACACCTCATCCTACGATTGAGTATCTCTCGATCATAGAGAGCAGTGAAGAATTGGTTGAGGTCATTGATGTCTGACTCTATCTTCGAGCTGTCCGCCAGGTCTTACATCTTCCCTCTGGGTCAATGGACGACCATCGAACAGCTGTATGCTCAGAGTTGAATTCACCTGAATGTTAATTACTAGTGTCGGGTCCTGAATGAACACAACCTGGAGCCTACAGAGCCTCCTCTGATCATTCGTGCATGTGATGAGTGTGGTGGTGTCTCTCACTACGTCCTGGCGACTCACGAGGGTGTTGAGAGCAATGTTCCATAATATCTCCTTCTTGCAAGTGACGTGTAAAACGTCTATATCACTCCATATTCTGTACTGATTACTTTCTTGTTTAGGGCTTCTATCCCTCTGGCTAGTGCTTTTGCATCTTGGTTTAATTGGAAGAGGAGTTCTCCAAAAGTCATCTACACTACACTACAATAAGATGACACCTGGACCGATGGTACAATACTGAACCAAGAACAGAAACCACAATGCCTCCAATAAAATTATATTATAAATCCACCATGCACAGTGAACATATAAAAAGAAGAACGAATAATGAAAGAAATAATCCGTAAAAGAGTAAAAAGCATAACTCCTAACCAAAACGTAGAAATAATCATACTCTATAAAACCAAGAAGACTGCCGACCTCCTTATTAAAAACAGCCCGAAGCCGACGGAGAACCCTTTACAGCAGTCAAGTGTTGTATACATGTACACTTGCCCCCACGAAGGATGTAACCTTCCGTCTAAGTACATAGGTATGACGTCGACCAAGCTGACGAGGCGTCTGACCTGTTATCTTCAGTCAGGTGCCTCTAAAAATCCCATGAGACAATGACATGACATTGACATCACATGACATCATGTGACATCACCCTACGAAGCGACATGTTGAATAAAAACATTTGTATAATAGACAAAACTCAAGATGTAAGAAGATTACAAATTCTTGAAGCAATCTACAAAAAAATAGAACCACCTACCATAAATACCCAAATCACGGAACTATTCACCCTACCCACCATGAGAGTGAGGACAAGACCGGAACGTGACGATGCCAACACAGAAGACACTGCCCAACATGTTAGGCCTACTACACCTGATTAATCTTCGTGTGGATCCCACCACATTTTCGCTTTATTCTTCAAACTTTAACGCCTTACTTTTCTCCCCTTTATGCCTTATTCTTGATCCATTTGTATTGGTCTATTTGTCTACACCTGACCCCTTAATGGTATAAATCCAATATACTATTTACTAAAATGCCACAGATAAGAAGTCACAATAATGGGACACAATCATGGACACCAAACCATCAAATGTGAAATAAACAAATTGACGAGGTTTCTGTTCGGTTCTGGACCATTATCAAGTCGGGTGTACCAGATTACACCCCTTGATAATGGTCCAGAATGGACCGAAACGTCGGAAATTATTTCCGTTTTAGATTAGAGAAGTTGGGTGTCTGAGAGTATATTATTATATAAGTGGTCAGATTTCTAACACACTTCCTCTTCTTTACCCCCCCCCCACAGTTCCCCTCCCTCACCCCCACAGTTCCCCTCCCTCACCCCCACAGTTCCCCACCCTCACCCCCACAGTTCCCCACCCTCACCCCCACAGTCCCCCCTCCCTCACCCCCACAGTCCCCCCTCCCTCACCCCCACAGTCCCCCTCCCTCACCCCCACAGTTCCCCACCCTCACCCCCACAGTCCCCCCTCCCTCACCCCCACAGTCCCCCCTCCCTCACCCCCACAGTCCCCCCTCCCTCACCCCCACAGTCCCCCCTCCCTCACCCCCACAGTCCCCCCTCCCTCACCCCCACAGTCCCCCCTCCCTCACCCCCACAGTCCCCCCTCCCTCACCCCCACAGTCCCCCCTCCCTCACCCCCACAGTCCCCCCTCCCTCACCCCCACAGTCCCCCCTCCCTCACCCCCACAGTCCCCCCCTCCCTCACCCCCACAGTCCCCACTCCCTCACCCCCACAGTCCCCCCTCCCTCACCCCCACAGTCCCCACTCCCTCACCCCCACAGTCCCCCCTCCCTCACCCCCACATTCCCCCCTCCCTCACCCCCACAGTCCCCCCTCCTTCACCCCCACAGTCCCCCCTCCCTCACCCCCACAGTCCCCCCTCCCTCACCCCCACAGTCCCCCTCCCTCACCCCCACAGTTCCCCACCCTCACCCCCACAGTCCCCCCTCCCTCACCCCCACAGTCCTCCCTCCCTCACCCCCACAGTCCCCCCTCCCTCACCCCCACAGTCCCCCCTCCCTCACCCCCACAGTCCCCCCTCCCTCACCGCAGGCTGCACCTAATTCATGATGAAGGCCGCCTCGCCTTAACTTGCACTTGGTAGTGACCTTGATGATGGTTGATGCCAGGCTGTGGTGAGCCAGCGTCACTACCGTCCAGGCTGTGGTGAGCCAGCGTGACTACCGTCCAGGCTGTGGTGAGCCAGCGTGACTACCGTCCAGGCTGTGGTGAGCCAGCGTCACTACCGTCCAGGCTGTGGTGAGCCAGCGTGACTACCGTCCAGGCTGTGGTGAGCCAGCGTGACTACCGTCCAGGCTGTGGTGAGCCAGCGTCACTACCGTCCAGGCTGTGGTGAGCCAGCGTGACTACCGTCCAGGCTGTGGTGAGCCAGCGTCACTACCGTCCAGGCTGTGGTGAGCCAGCGTGACTACCGTCCAGGCTGTGGTGAGCCAGCGTGACTACCGTCCAGGCTGTGGTGAGCCAGCGTGACTACCGTCCAGGCTGTGGTGAGCCAGCGTCACTACCGTCCAGGCTGTGGTGAGCCAGCGTGACTACCGTCCAGGCTGTGGTGAGCCAGCGTGACTACCGTCCAGGCTGTGGTGAGTCAGCGTGACTACCGTCCAGGCTGTGGTGAGCCAGCGTGAATACCGTCCAGGCTGTGGTGAGCCAGCGTGACTACCGTCCAGGCTGTGGTGAGCCAGCGTGACTACCGTCCAGGCTGTGGTGAGCCAGCGTGACTACCGTCCAGGCTGTGGTGAGCCAGCGTCACTACCGTCCAGGCTGTGGTGAGCCAGCGTGACTACCGTCCTGGGTGTAGGCACAGTCCGTGTGAAGCCTCACCCAGTTGCACCAGTGTATCACCCCTCCTAGACATGTGTTAAGCCAGACCAGACATGTGCCAAGTATATGCCAGGGTTTGGCTAGACCACTGCTACACCTCTGAAATTAAAGACATACCTGGAGCATACCTGAAGAAGGTTTTGAGAGTTGTTCTACTCCCCCAGCCAGGCTGGGCAGGACAGGGCACAAACAGTGACTCTTCTCATAATTGCCAGACTGTAAGACATGGTTTTGTATGCCAAGGTAGACACGCAAGACGCCGCTATAATAAACACAAGCTTCGTGAAAGCTTTAGAAAAATGTGATCAAGTTTTCCAGACTAATCAGATACGTATATAATTGCTCACCAAATGATAAAAATTAAATGTCAGAGTAAGAAAATGGATCTTCAATATGGTAACGAATAGAACTCAGTGAGTGGTAGTCAACAAAGTCAAATCCGGATTTTTCAAAGAGCAGAGACTGTAGAGGCCACAACACGTCTCCAACATGAGGTGTGTGACAGCGCCTTCACCGGGCCACAGAAGCAACAACATGATGCTCAAGGAAGACAAGTTCTACCTCCTGCACTCTGGTAAACACGAAGAACTACAAACAAGAACCACATATAAAACAGCCAAATCACACAATAGAAGGAAAAAAAGCAACGCACAAGAACTAAAAGTAATCTAGACAGAATATCTTAGTTTTTAACAAACCCAATAAAGTGGGAGTCATAGTGTAACTGTAAGAAACACGACAAGAACTTATCAAACAAGAGATACCAGACCAAGGATGGTACTCTTTCTTCAAGACGGTAGTACTCTCAGGGGTGGAATATTGTTGCACACTAATAGCCTTGTTCAGAGGTGGGCAAGAGGGAAGGGAACTGTCAGGGGGGAAAGCGCCAAGCCATTACGACTATATAGCACTAGGAAGGGGGGTCTGGATAAGGATTTGGGATGCGACGCGGGAAAGGAATGGTGTCCAACAATTTGCACGGTCGGGGATTGAACGCCGACGTGCATGAAGCGAGACCGTCGCTCTATCGTCTACCCCAAGTGGTTGGGCAGAGGTGGGGAAGGTACTGACCTTCCCCCACCAATGAATGGGGAAGATAACTTATTCAAGAACCCATTCAATGAAACATTTACAGTTTTGGAGCGGCTTATAATTCTTTAAAGTGTACTCTTTTGAGCGTAAGCGAGAGATACACTAAATAATATACACCAGGAACATATTCGAGGGACAGGTTCACAACCTGTACACGGAAACAATTGTCTGCACTACCAAGAGGCATGGCAGGAAGTGCAAAATAACTCCACTAAAAAATCTGAAGTCTAAGAGGCAATATTGTAAACATTAAGGGCCTAGGGTTCTTCAAAACCCTCCCTCTGTATATATAGGGCATAACTAGCCGACTTTAACCATAACTAAACACTTCAAGAGGTTAACTGACCAATCAAGCCGTTTCATAGTCCGACTGCATACAGCGGTGCCTAACAGCCTGGTTGACCAGACCGTCAGCCAGGATGCCTAGCCAGGAACAGGGCCTCCAGGACAGTGGATGGGAGAGGAAGCAAGGATGAGTGGAAGAGAGGGGGCCCAGGGTGAGTGGGAGAGAGAGGCAGGAGTAAGTGGGAGAGGGGGCCAAGATGAGAGGGAGAGGGGGTGCCCAGGGAGAGTGGGAGAGGGTAGCAGCCAGCACTTGGCGCCACCCACGCCCCATTGAGAAGCATTAAGGTGCTCAGGGCCACCACCACCACCACCACCACACTTCCCGCCACCACACCACCAACTCTTCTCGTGCCCAATACGTCTGTTAAAATGGCGACGTGTCTGTAAACATTAATGCCCAACAGACCTGACGTACAGACAATTAGGTGTCAGGAAGACAGCGGATAATCACCCGTACATATTAACACTCCTGCCACCCTGGTACCCAGATACCTTCTGACATCCTGACGCCTGCATACCCCACCAAGACACTAATCACTAACAACTCTCAGGCTCAGCTTGCTGCTAAATTAAGCACCATAGAACTCATTCACAATATACACACTAGGAGGGCAGCCCACCACGGGATGGGACACTTCTCAGCTACCACAGGAGGTGGTAAAGGAACTTGGACTCAAGGTAGAAAATATATATATAATTATTATTTTAATATGCAAACCGCTGATGCAATAGTTGAGGAATTCACATAGCAGATGCACAAAATGGAGACTATCCTTGACAACCCAGTACCAGATCTTATCTTCCTTGGAGACTTCAATCTACCCAGTTTAAAATGGAGAATAGTAAACAATAACATTATAGCAGGAAATCAACCTGGAAATACATAACCACAAGTCAGAGAACTACTGAGATTCTGTGACAAATTCTCGCTCAATCAGCAGATTACAGAACCAACTTGGAACGAAAATACGCTGGACCTGATATTCACCAACAATGATGAGCTAATCAGAGACATTACAATCTCAGAGACACATACTCAGACGATAAGCTCATTGAAGTGCAAACTAACATTAATACCGGCAGTAGGTCCAAGAGACCCAACAAGCGAGAAGGGTTATTCAATCAGTTCAGTTTCAACAATAAGAGGATCGACTGGAAAAAAATAAATGTAGACCTTGCAAACATTCAATGGGAGACGGGTTGGGCACCATTCCTTCCCCCCGTCCAATCCCAGATCCATCCTGATCCCTTCCAAGTGCTATATAGTCGTAATGGTTTGGCGCTTTCCCCCTGATAATTCCCTTCAATGGGAGACGGTGTTAAGCGACAAAACTCCCACACAGGGAATAGTTCAACTGACAGCTGAAGCTTACAAGGTCTGCTTGAAGCACGCGCCTGTCAGGAGGGTCAGAAAGAGGACCACTCTAGCAAGAGAACGCAGACCACTGTACACGAGAAGGACAACAATAACGGAAATGCTTAGGCAGACAAGACTATCGCCTTATCTTGTGGTTATCTTGTGATGGGTTCGGGGCTTAGCGTCCCCGCGGCCCGGTCATCGACCAGGCCTCCTCTTTGCTAGACTGGTCAATCAGGCTATTGGACGCGGCTGCTAGCACCCTGACGTATGAATCACAGCCTGGTTGATCAGGCTGTGATCACAAGAAAGGAAAATAAACCTAAACAGGGAGATCGAAGAAATAGAGCAGACGCTAAAGCGTTCATACGAGTCTGAGGAAACGGTAGTGGAACAGAAAGCTATACAAGAGATAAAGAAAAATAAAAAAAAATTCAATATGCAAAATCTAAATACAAAATTTCCAACAGTATTGGACCTTTACTTACATCTGAAGGTTCGTACACAGAGGACAACATCTGAAGGTTCGTACACAGAGGACAACATCTGAAGGTTCGTACACAGAGGACAACATCTGAAGGTTCGTACACAGAGGACAACATCTGAAGGTTCGTACACAAAGGACAACAAAGAAATTAGTGAAATTCTAAGAGGCCAGTATGAGGCTATTGTTCAGCACACCAATAAATAACATGAAAGTTAAGGATCCAGACAGTTTCTTTATGAATGACATCCAAACCCTAGACAATATAACGGATATTAAAACGAACTCAGAAAACTTTGAAAGAGAAATTGACAACATGCCCATGCACTCAGCTCCTGGTCCTGACTCATGGCATTCAATATAAAAAAAAAATGTAAAGTACCAGTAGCGTGAGCACTCAACGTAATATGGAGAGCCTGGATACAGGGGAGATACCAGCAGCACTTGAATCTGCAGATATTGCTCCTCTGAACATGGGAGGTTGTAAAGATTTGGCCAACAATTACACCAGTTACACTAACATCACACATAATAAAAGTTTTTGAAAGAGGGATTAGGAATCAAATATTTAGTTTTATGAAAAATAATGAACTTCACAACCCAAGACAACATGAATTTAGAGCGGGAAGATCCTGTCTAGCACAGTTACTCAACCACTATGGCAGAATCACAGAAGCCTTAGAGGAAAAGCAAAATGCAGATGTTGTATACACAGACTTTGCAAAGACATTCAACAAATATGACCATGGAGTGATAGCCCATAAAATGAGATCAATAGGAATTACGGGTAAAGTGCGGCGTTGGGTTTTCAGCTTTCTTTTCAAACAGAATGTAGTGACGATCAATCAAATAAGATTAAGCCCAAGAACAGTGAAAAGATGTGTACCCCAGGGCACAGTCCTTGCACCACTGCTATTTTTCATTCTTATCTCTGATATAGATAAAAATACTAGTCTCAGCTTCGTGTCATCTTTTGCAGATGATATAAAAATCAGCATGAAAATTGCCATTGTAGAAGACACTGAAAACTACAAGCAGATATAAATAAAGTATTCGATAGGAAAACTGAAAATAACATGAAGTTTAACGGTGATAAGTTCCAGGTACTGAGGTATTGTGGAAATGAAGTACTTAAAGGAAACACAGGGTACATGACACAATCAGACCTACTCATAGAAGGAAAGTAACATGTAAAGGTCTGAGAATTATGTCTGAAGACCTGACATTTAGTGAACATAACCGAGCAAATATAGCGGCTGCCAGGAAAATGATAGGATGGATTATGAAAACGTTCAAATCCAGAAATCCCACAGCAATGTGGGGGTACCATTTAAATCACTGGTGCTGTCCCATCTTGCGTATTGCTCGGTACTCACTTCCCCTTTCAGAGAAGGAGAGATCTCTGAATTAGAGGGAATACAGAGAACATATACAGCACGCATAGACACCAGAAAACATCTAAATTATTGGGACCGTCTTAAAGCTCTCAAAATGGAAGAGCTCTCAAATCTTCCATAAATACATGAAAGATACTGGAGGGCCAGGTCTCAAATTTGCACAGTAGAATAACAATATACTGGAGCGAAAGGTACGGAAGGAAATGCAGAACAGAACCAGTAAGAGTAGAGGTACCATAGGCACAATCAGAGAACACTGTCTGAACATCAGAGGTCCACAGCTGTTCAACACCCTCCCAGCAAGCATTAGTAATATTGCCGGAACGAAGGTACATGTATTCAAGAGGCATTTGGACAGGTTTTTGCAAGAAATGCTTTACCAACCAGGCTGTAGTGGATATGTGGACCTGCGGGCCGCTCCAAGCAACAGCCTGTTGGACCAAGTTATCACAAGTCGAGCTTGGCCTCAGGCCGGGCTCGGGGAGTAGAACTCCCGAAACCCTCACAGGTATACTCCAGGTGTAACCTGCAGGACAGTACTAGGGCAGCCACCACAGGATGTGGGAGAATCTTAACTAGCAGCCTGTGTCAGGTGTGTCAGGTAAACACACTGTTATTGGCTATGACCTGGTGGTGCTCGCCCCTTCTATAGTAATCGTTGTCTCCCTCCAAAATCTTCTCTATCTCCCACAATTAACTTGTCAGATATATTAGCAGAATATATTAGCAACTCGCTGAATATTAGTGAGTTACTAATATATTCTGATATTCTACACTTTCTCCTGATATTCTACCATAGCTAGAATATCAGCGTCAAGTTAGACCAGCCTCTTCCCCACGGACACCAATGAAGGAGTAATGACAGCTTAATCAAGTTTAACAACATTTACTGAAATAATTAATCAAATAACACTCATCAAAATCACCCAAATATATCTTACAATATATGACTGAACGATGAGGTCTGCCTTAATCCCTGCAAACACACAACGTAACGCTCCTTATGATTCCCTTGTTTCAATTTGTAATAAAGTTTTTACATCTTGTTATAACATTTTTATGACGTATTAGAACGTTTTTATGACGTATTAGAACGTGTTTATAACGTATTAGACCGTTTTTATGACGTATTAGAACGTGTTTATAACGTATTAGACCGTTTTTATGACGTATTAGAACGTGTTTATAACGTATTAGACCGTTTTTATGACGTATTAGAACGTTGTTACAACTTGCTATATTGGTTGGTATAACATGTTACGTGTTAAACCTTGCTGGAATGTTGCAGCAACGTCGTGTGTTTGGCGGGCTGTAACTTTTCCATGGCCTTGCCCGGCTTGACTCTAGGTAGCCTCGTCTGCCAAACGTGTACACACTTTCTCTCTGCCAGTCTTTAGTCTTATAGTAAATAAGACTGAAGGCACTTCTTGGCCACTATGTCACTTCACTACATATAAATGTATATATATATATATATATATATATATATATATATATATATATATATATATATATATATATATATATATATATATATATATATATATATATATATATGTCGTACCTAATAGCCAGAACGCACTTCTCAGCCTACTATTCAAGGCCCGATTTGCCTAATAAGCCAAGTTTTCATGAATTAATGTTTTTTCGTCTACCTAACCTACCTAACCTAACCTAACCTAGCTTTTTTTGGCTACCTAACCTAACCTTACCTATAAATATAGGTTAGGTTAGGTTAGGTAGGGTTGGTTAGGTTCGGTCATATATCTACGTTAATTTTAACTCCAATAAAAATAAATTGACCTCATACATAGAGAAAAGGGTTGCTTTATCATTTCATAAGAAAAAAATTATAGTAAATATATTAATTCAGGAAAACTTGGCTTATTAGGCAAATCAGCCCTTGAATAGTAGGCTGAGAAGTGAGTTCTGGCTACTAGGTACGACATATATATATATATATATATATAGTGAATCACATCACTAATACGTGATAGTGCACACAGTCTTATGAATCAACACCAAAATTCAAAACACAGCCTAGCCTCAAAGTTCACAAATTTCTTTGGACAAATAAATCTTATCGTTAAATTAATCTTTTTCCTATACATATAAATATGCTATTACTGTGTCATTCATGGCTCATCACTCCTTAATCTAACCTGCATAATTCTTTATAAATAAATATACACGTCAACTGTAAAAGAACTGATAATATACGACCCACCTTAGACATCCGCTGGTAGCCTATAGACTACTTGCACTCTACTACTTGAATAAGTTGATTATAAACTATAGGCATGTAGGGTGTCTACAGTATTGTCTAATCAGGATACACACATTTAAACTTCTTGTATTGCTCCATATCTAATATGGTACCTCCACAATATCAAATATAACTCCGATATCACAAAAACAAACTGTAGCTCTTGTGTCTAGCTGCTGACTTTTGGCAACCTCTCGGGTCGTTGGCTCAATGTCGTCAGTCGCCAGCCAGGCTTCGTCCTGACAACATGAGTTCTCCTGGATGCTGTTGACCTCTGCATCTCTGCGCACACTACAGCCTGCCCAAATGTTATATTCGGTCTTGGAAAACGTATACACAACCTCGCGCTCTGGACTTCAGCTCACGGGCCCTACCTAACTCGTAGTCCCTCGGAATACATAATTTATCTCAATTAATCATTGCCACTGACTCTTCCTCAATTTAGGCCAGTACTCTACTGGCCTCCTGGGGCTGAAAACATTGACTCGTGAACTACTGCTTCAGTGGGTGAATCCTCACACGATCACCCCGGGCCTGTAAACGCCTGGTCCTGGTGATCTTTAAAACTCCTGGCCCCCTAAATTCTCCAAACATATACAAATACACCAAATACAGGCCATTTTTCACAAGTGGCTCACTGCTACAGAAACATTATTATTTCTCAAACTAAGGTTCTCACATAACTGCCGGGGCCTTAACCTTTGTCCTTAACTGCTACTGCATAAATACCATTGTTTCTCACTGGTGGGCCATTGTCCGGTTGCTCAGGGACATCTACTCTGGTTCCATAATTCTCTCGGTTTACTTAAAGAGGCTGCAGGCCCGTCCTTACCTTCAGGGTACCTAGAGTCAAAACCGGTGGCGTGTGAAGGTCCTGAGTCAGTCTGCTTGCTGGTGACCCACACACTGACTGGCGAGTCGTTCCAGATTCCACACACTCCAGACCTCTGTCTTCACTTTACTTGCAAATCCCGAGTTCGCTTCAGAGTGGAACAGTCGCAGCTGCTTACGTCGACTGTTCAGGAAAATACCGTAACACTTTCTTTGGCGCACTAGCACGGTGCCCTTCCTAGTGTGCCTGTACCTTGAAACAAGGTCATCCTTTCTCACGACAAAGACTTCTCTCATCGGTTTTCCCGCTCTCATGGTCGCCGCGGCTTGCCTCCACCACACAGCTTTCTGATGCACTACCCTGACGAAACCGTTTACAAAAAGGTCCATCTCCTGGGCTGACACTACTGAATAACAGCCCTTTTGTTTAGTGTCGGTCCTATTTACAAGCATCATTTGACATCTGTCCAGCAACAGGTGGCAGACACCCGATCTCTTTGACTCTCAAGGGTAAAGTGAGGGAAGACCAATCAGCTTCACGCAGATTGGTCTTCCCTTACATGACGTCGTGTTGCTTCACGCTGATTGGTCTTCCCTTACGTGACGTCGTGTTGCTTCACGCTGATTGGTCTTCCCTTACGTGACGTCGTGTTACTTCACGCTGATTGGTCTTCCCTTACGTGACGTCGTGTTGCTTCACGCTGATTGGTCTTCCCTTACATGACGACGTGCTGCTTCACGCTGATTAGTCTTCCCTTACGTGACGTGTTACTTCACGCTGATTGGTCTTCCCTTGCATGACGTCGTGTTGCTTCACGCTGATTATTCTTCCCTTACGTGACGTCGTGTTACTTCACGGTGATTGGTCTTCCCTTACGTGACGTCATGTTGCTTCACGCTGATTGGTTCTCAGAGGCAGCGCCGTCTCGGCAACCATGACAACTGGAGCATCTAGTGTCTCTGGGATTCCCCCGTCTCGGCGGGAAGGAGCCCCTGCCTCCCTGCAACCCGTTCTCGCAAATTCGTAAAGTCAATATTGACTTATTAACTACGTGCATAGGTGATATACTAAACATAATAGATAACCTTAAAAAGATTCATAGAAAACACCGACCTTACCTAACCTTGTTAGTATCTTAAGATAAGCATCTTATTGCTTCGTAATTACAATTATTACTTAACCTATACCTATTATAGGTTAGGTAATAATTGTAATTACGAAGCAATAAGATGCTTATCTTTACATACTAAGTAGGTTAGGTAAGGTCGGTGTTTTCTATGAAGCTTTTCAAGGGAAACTATTATGTTAAGTATGTCACCTATGCACATATTTAATAAGTCAATATTGACTTATTAAATTTGCGAGAACGGGTTGCTCCCTGAGGCATCTTCACCACATATTTACCTCCTTAACGTCATGATACACAGTCACACATGTCCTACCTACTTTCGTCTGACTAACACACACGCACACGAATAAACACGAAAATGATGGACAATGGACGGGGATGACTCATGCAGGAGGAAGACCAGGCCTAGAATTATAACACTTGCAACACAGGTGGAACACCAGAGATGCCTGGTAACACAGGTGGAACACCAGAGATGCCTGGTAACACAGGTGGAACACCAGAGATGCTTGGTAACACAGGCGGAACACCAGAGATGTTTGGTAACACAGGTGGAACACCAGAGATGCTTGGTAACACAGGTGGAACACCAGAGATGCCTGGTATCACAGGTGGAACACTAGAGATGCTTGGTAACACAGGCGGAACACCAGAGATGCTTGGTAACACAGGTGGAACACCAGAGATGCTTGGTAACACAGGCGGAACACCAGAGATGCCTGGTAACACAGGTGGAACACTAGAGATGCTTGGTAACACAGGTGGAACACCAGAGATGCTTGGTAACACAGGCGGAACACCAGAGATGCTTGGTAACACAGGTGGAACACCAGAGGTGCTTGGTAACACAGGTGGAACACCAGAGATGCCTGGTAACATAGGTGGAACACCAGAGATGCTTGGTAACACAGGTGGAACACCAGAGATGCCTGGTAACACAGGTGGAACACCAGAGATGCCTGGTATCACAGGTGGAACACCAGAGATGCCTGGTAACACAGGTGGAACACCAGAGATGCCTGGTATCACAGGTGGAACACCAGAGATGCCTGGTAACACAGGTGGAACACCAGAGATGCTTGGTAACACAGGTAGAACACCAGAGATGCCTGGTATCACAGGTGGAACACCAGAGATGCCTGGTAACACAGGTGGAACACCAGAGATGTTTAGTAACACAGGTGGAACACCAGAGATGCCTGGTAACACAGGTGGAACACCAGAGATGCTTGGTAACACAGGTGGAACACCAGAGATGCTTGGTAACACAGGTGGAACACCAGAGATGCTTGGTAACACAGATGGAACACCAGAGATGCTTGGTAACACAGGTGGAACACCAGAGATGCTTGGTAACACAGGTGGAACACCAGAGATGCTTGGTAACACAGGTGGAACACCAGAGATGCTTGGTAACACAGGTGGAACACCAGAGATGCTTGGTAACACAGGTGGAACACCAGAGATGCCTGGTAACACAGGTGGAACACCAGAGATGCCTGGTAACAGGTGGAACACCAGAGATGCTTGGTAACACAGGTGGAACACCAGAGATGCCTGGTAACACAGGTGGAACACCAGAGATGCCTGGTAACACAGGTGGAACACCAGAGATGCATGGTAACACAGGTGGAACACCAGAGATGCTTGGTAACACAGGTGGAACACCAGAGATGCCTGGTAACACAGGTGGAACACCAGAGATGCTTGGTAACACAGGTGGAACACCAGAGATGCTTGGTAACACAGGTGGAACACCAGAGATGCTTGGTAACACAGGTGGAACACCAGAGATGCTTGGTAACACAGGTGGAACACCAGAGATGCCTGGTAACACAGGTGGAACACCAGAGATGCCTGGTAACACAGGTGGAACACCAGAGATGCTTGGTAACACAGGTGGAACACCAGAGATGCCTGGTAACACAGGTGGAACACCAGAGATGCCTGGTAACACAGGTGGAACACCAGAGATGCATGGTAACACAGGTGGAACACCAGAGATGCTTGGTAACACAGGTGGAACACCAGAGATGCCTGGTAACACAGGTGGAACACCAGAGATGCTTGGTAACACAGGTGGAACACCAGATGCCTGGTAACACAGGTGGAACACCAGAGATGCTTGGTAACACAGGTGGAACACCAGAGATGCTTGGTAACACAGGTGGAACACCAGAGATGCCTGGTAACACAGGTGGAACACCAGAGATGTTTAGTAACACAGGTGGAACACCAGAGATGCCTGGTAATACAGGTGGAACACCAAAGATGCCTGGTATCACAGGTGGAACACCAGAGATGTTTAGTAACACAGGTGGAACACCAGAGATGCCTGGTAACACAGGTGGAACACCAGAGATGCTTGGTAACACAGGTGGAACACCAGAGATGCTTGGTAACACAGGTGGAACACCAAAGATGCCTGGTATCACAGGTGGAACACCAGAGATGCCTGGTATCACAGGTGGAACACCAGAGATGCCTGGTATCACAGGTGGAACACCAGAGATGCCTGGTATCACAGGTGGAACACCATAGATGTTTAGTAACACAGGTGGAACACCAGAGATGCCTGGTAATACAGGTGGAACACCAAAGATGCCTGGTATCACAGGTGGAACACCAGACATGTTTAGTAACACAGGTGGAACACCAAAGATGCCTGGTATCACAGGTGGAACACCAGAGATGCCTGGTATCACAGGTGGAACACCAGAGATGCCTGGTATCACAGGTGGAACACCAGAGATGCCTGGTAACACAGGTGGAACACCAGGACGTGGTACAGGGGTAAGGTGCGAGGCTGGGAGTACTTTGATCGCTGGTTCGAGGCACGTAATTGCTCCACTTGAGTTTCTCATTGATATATCAGGTTAGTGAGAGTTGTATGTGCTTTATCAACACTATTAACACTGTCAACACTCTCATTATTATCATTATCAACCATTATCAACACTCATCAGTATCATCATCATCAAACATTATCAACACATCATTATCAATACTATCATTATCAGCACTCATTATCATCAATCATTACCATCAATCATTATCATTACGATCAATCATTATCAACATTATCATCAACCATTATCAACATTATCATTATCAACATTATCATCTATCATTATCAACATTATCATCAATTAGTAGTAAGCATCCGTCAGTCTCAGGAGACTATGGAGTTGCGCTCTGCTTGTCGGTCTGGAGTGGCCTCACCAGGGCGCAAATCCAGGGTAGGTTGATACGGAGGAGAAGCTGTTACCCAAGCAGCAGGTCCCCCCTCTCCACGGCGCCGAACGTCTCTAATGGAAAGGCAAACGGCAATAAGATTGGTTCCAGCGCCGTCGCAGGAACTGTGAATCCCTGAGCTGACCTCGAAGTTGGTGAAAGAAGGCACAGGGACTCCAAACCCGGAGACCGCCGTGGTCGGGGCCGGAGAAGAACCACCCTAGCAAGGGCAAGAGCGACCCCAGCCTCCTGAAGCAGAGCCTGGGGCCCAGAGCCACAGATTATCTGTTGATAATGTTGTTATCAACACTCATTATCAACACTATCATCAAAATCATAATTCGTGACTATCATCATCACTATTATTATCCCCTTGCAATGTCGAGTTGATACGTGTACTTTAAGTCATATTTTTATTTTATCCCCCAAAATCATTCTGTGGGTGTGTGGAGGGCTGAGGCTGCCTGTGGGACGAAGGGGGGGGGGGATGGGTGTGTGTTGTGGGGGGGGGGGGAAAGGATGGGGCTATCCTGTCATATCCTAACTCCTGTCATAACCTAATATCCTATCCTAGCCTAATATTCTATCCTAATCTAACATCCTGTCCTAACCTAATATCCTATCCTAACCTAACATTCTACACTAACCAAACATCCTGTCCTAACCTAATATCCTATCCTAGCCAAACATCCTATCCTAGCCAAACATCCTATACCAACCTAAACTTCCTTTCATAACCTAACATTCTATCCTATTAGAAAATTCAGTTTTGACACCCATGTCAGCTTCGCATCTCAGTGCCATATTTGCTATGCCATATTTCCACTCTCAATTTATATAAAGTGTCGTTTCTTGCCAATATATATACAGCAGGGGTGTGCCAGACTGCGGCTAGCAAGCCAAGTGCGGCTTTGACCCTTAATATGAGGCTTATGAAAAATTCTAGTGAATTCGAGTTTTCTAGAAATTTCTAGAAAATTTCTAGAAATTTTCTAGTTTTCTAGAAAATTGTAGACGTCGAACTGTGCGACACTAAGCTCGTACACTTCAGATATTAATCTTATTTAAAGTGTCTGTGAAAACTTTGTGGAAAGAAGATGGCTTCAAGAAATTTAAGAAACGAAAATATGTTGATAAAAAAGTCAATTTTCAGAGCGAGGAAAAGTTTGTATTTCCGGTTAAAGCAGGTAAACCTTTATACGTTTTCAGCCAAGTGCCACTCAGTCATTATAAAGCCAGAAGTCCCACTCAGTCATTATACAGCCAGAAGTGCCACTCAGTCATTATAAAGCCAGAAGTGCCACTCAGTCATTATAAAGCCAGCAGTGCCACACAGTCATTATAAAGCCAGAAGTGCCACTCAGTCATTATAAAGCCAGAAGTCCCACTCAGTCATTATAAAGCCAGCAGAGCCACTCAGTCATTATAAAGTCAGAAGTGCCACTCAGTCATTATAAAGCCAGCAGTGCCACACAGTCATTATAAAGCCAGAAGTGCCACTCAGTCATTATAAAGCCAGAAGTGCCACTCAGTCATTATAAAGCCAGAAGTGCCACTCAGTCATTATAAAGCCAGCAGTGCCACTCAGTCATTATAAAGCCAGAAGTGCCACTCAGTCATTATAAAGTAGTGCCACTCAGTCATTATAAAGCCAGAAGTCCCACTCAGTCATTATATAGCCAGCAGTGTCACTCAGTCATTATAAAGCCAGAAGTGCCACTCAGTCATTATAAAGCCAGAAGTGCCACTCAGTCATTATAAAGCCAGAAGTGCCACTCAGTCATTATAAAGCCAGAAGTGTCACTCAGTCATTATAAAGCCAGAAGTGCCACTCAGTCATTATAAAGCCAGAAGTGCCACTCAGTCATTATAAAGCCAGAAGTGCCACTCAGTCATTATAAAGCCAGCAGTGCCACTCAGCCATTATAAAGCCAGAAGTGCCACTCAGTCATTATAAAGCCAGAAGTGCCACTCAGTCATTATAAAGCCAGAAGTCCCACTCAGTCATTATAAAGCCAGCAGTGCCACTCAGTCATTATAAAGCCAGCAGTACCACTCAGTCATTATAAAGCCAGAAGTGCCACTCAGTCATTATAAAGCCAGAAGTGCCACTCAGTCATTATAAAGTCAGAAGTGCCACTCAGTGATTATAAAGCCAGAAGTGCCACTCAGTCATTATAAAGCCAGAAGTGCCACTCAGTCATTATAAAGCCAGCAGTGCCACTCAGTCATTATAAAATCAGAAGTGCCACTAAGTCATTATAAAGCCAGAAGTGCCACTCAGTTATTATAAAGCCAGAAGTCCCACTCAGTCATTATAAAGCCAGCAGTGCCACTCATTATCATTATAAAGCCAGCAGTGCCACTCAGTCATTATAAAGCCAGAAGTGCCACTCAGTCACTATAAAGCCAGCAGTGCCACTCAGTCATTATAAAGCCAGCAGTGCCACTCAGTCATTATAAAATCAGAAGTGCCACTCAGTCATTATAAAGCCAGCAGTGCCACTCAGTCATTATAAAGCCAGAAGTCCCACTCAGTCATTATAAAGCCAGCAGTGCCACTCAGTCATTATAAAGCCAGCAGTGCCACTCAGTCATTATAAAATCAGAAGTGCCACTCAATCATTATAAAGCCAGAAGTGCCACTCAGTTATTATAAAGCCAGCAGTGCCACTCAGTCATTATAAAGCCAGCAGTGCCACTCAGTCATTATAAAGCCAGCAGTGCCACTCAGTCATTATAAAGCCAGAAGTCCCACTCAGTCATTATAAAGCCAGCAGTGCCACTCAGTCATTATAAAGCCAGCAGTGCCACTCAGTCATTATAAAATCAGAAGTGCCACTCAATCATTATAAAGCCAGAAGTGCCACTCAGTCATTATAAAGCCAGCAGTGCCACTCAGTCATTATAAAGCCAGAAGTCCCACTCAGTCATTATAAAGCCAGCAGTGCCACTCAGTCATTATAAAGCCAGAAGTGCCACTCAGTCAGTATAAACCCAGAAGTGCCACTCTGTCATTATAAAGTCAGCAGTGCCACTCAGTCATTATAAAGAGAGCAGTGCCACTCAATCATTATAAAGCCAGTAGTGTCACTCATTCATTATAAAGCCAGCAATGCCACTCCGTCATTAGAAAGTCAGTAGTGCCACTCAGTCATTATAAAGCCAGAAGTGCCACTCAGTCATTATAAAGAGAGCAGTGCCACTCAGTCATTATAAAGCCAGTAGTACCACTCAGTCATTATAAAGCCAGCAATGCCACTCCGTCATTATAAAGTCAGTAGTGCCCCTCAGTCATTATAAAGTCAGTAGTGCCACTCAGTCATTATAAAGTCAGAAGTGTCACTCAGTCATTATAAAGCCAGTAGTGCCACTCAGTCATTATAAAGTCAGTAGTGCCACTCAGTCATTATAAAGCCAGTAGTGCCACTCAGTCATTATAAAGCCAGCAATGCCACTCCGTCATTATAAAGTCAGTAGTGCCACTCAGTCATTATAAAGCCAGTAGTGCCACTCAGTCATTATAAAGTCAGTAGTGTCACTCGGTCATTATAAAGCCAGTAGTGCCACTCAGTCATTATAAAGTCAGTAGTGCCACTCAGTCATTATAAAACTAGTAGTGCCACTCAGTCATTATAAAGTCAGTAGTGCCACTCAGTCATTATAAAGCCAGTAGTGCCACTCAGTCATTATAAAGCCAGCAATGCCACTCCGTCATTAGAAAGTCAATAGTGTCACTCAGTCATTATAAAGCCAGTAGTGCCACTCAGTCATTATAAAGTCAGTAGTGCCACTCAGTCATTATAAAGCCAGTAGTGTCACTCAGTCATTATAAAGCCAGTAGTGCCACTCAGTCATTATAAAGTCAGTAGTGTCACTCAGTCATTATAAAGTCAGTAGTGCCACTCAGTCATTATAAAGTCAGAAGTGTCACTCAGTCATTATAAAGCCAGTAGTGCCACTCAGTCATTATAAAGTCAGTAGTGCCACTCAGTCATTATAAAGCCAGTAGTGCCACTCAGTCATTATAAAGCCAGCAATGCCACTCCGTCATTATAAAGTCAGTAGTGCCACTCAGTCATTATAAAGCCAGTAGTGCCACTCAGTCATTATAAAGTCAGTAGTGTCACTCGGTCATTATAAAGCCAGTAGTGCCACTCAGTCATTATAAAGTCAGTAGTGCCACTCAGTCATTATAAAGCCAGTAGTGCCACTCAGTCATTATAAAGTCAGTAGTGCCACTCAGTCATTATAAAGCCAGTAGTGCCACTCAGTCATTATAAAGCCAGCAATGCCACTCCGTCATTAGAAAGTCAATAGTGTCACTCAGTCATTATAAAGCCAGTAGTGCCACTCAGTCATTATAAAGTCAGTAGTGCCACTCAGTCATTATAAAGCCAGTAGTGTCACTCAGTCATTATAAAGCCAGTAGTGCCACTCAGTCATTATAAAGTCAGTAGTGTCACTCAGTCATTATAAAGCCAGTAGTGCAACTCAGTCATTATAAACCCAGCAATGCCACTCCGTCATTATAAAGTCAGTAGTGCCACTCAGTCATTATAAAGTCAGTAGTGTCACTCAGTCATTATAAAGCCAGCAGTGCCACTCAGTCATTATAAAATCAGAAGTGCCACTCAATCATTATAAAGCCAGAAGTGCCACTCAGTCATTATAAAGCCAGCAGTGCCACTCAGTCATTATAAAGCCAGAAGTCCCACTCAGTCATTATAAAGCCAGCAGTGCCACTCAGTCATTATAAAGCCAGAAGTGCCACTCAGTCAGTATAAACCCAGAAGTGCCACTCTGTCATTATAAAGTCAGCAGTGCCACTCAGTCATTATAAAGAGAGCAGTGCCACTCAATCATTATAAAGCCAGTAGTGTCACTCATTCATTATAAAGCCAGCAATGCCACTCCGTCATTAGAAAGTCAGTAGTGCCACTCAGTCATTATAAAGCCAGAAGTGCCACTCAGTCATTATAAAGAGAGCAGTGCCACTCAGTCATTATAAAGCCAGTAGTACCACTCAGTCATTATAAAGCCAGCAATGCCACTCCGTCATTATAAAGTCAGTAGTGCCCCTCAGTCATTATAAAGTCAGTAGTGCCACTCAGTCATTATAAAGTCAGAAGTGTCACTCAGTCATTATAAAGCCAGTAGTGCCACTCAGTCATTATAAAGTCAGTAGTGCCACTCAGTCATTATAAAGCCAGTAGTGCCACTCAGTCATTATAAAGCCAGCAATGCCACTCCGTCATTATAAAGTCAGTAGTGCCACTCAGTCATTATAAAGCCAGTAGTGCCACTCAGTCATTATAAAGTCAGTAGTGTCACTCGGTCATTATAAAGCCAGTAGTGCCACTCAGTCATTATAAAGTCAGTAGTGCCACTCAGTCATTATAAAGCCAGTAGTGCCACTCAGTCATTATAAAGTCAGTAGTGCCACTCAGTCATTATAAAGCCAGTATTGCCACTCAGTCATTATAAAGCCAGCAATGCCACTCCGTCATTAGAAAGTCAATAGTGTCACTCAGTCATTATAAAGCCAGTAGTGCCACTCAGTCATTATAAAGTCAGTAGTGCCACTCAGTCATTATAAAGCCAGTAGTGTCACTCAGTCATTATAAAGCCAGTAGTGCCACTCAGTCATTATAAAGTCAGTAGTGTCACTCAGTCATTATAAAGTCAGTAGTGCCACTCAGTCATTATAAAGTCAGAAGTGTCACTCAGTCATTATAAAGCCAGTAGTGCCACTCAGTCATTATAAAGTCAGTAGTGCCACTCAGTCATTATAAAGCCAGTAGTGCCACTCAGTCATTATAAAGCCAGCAATGCCACTCCGTCATTATAAAGTCAGTAGTGCCACTCAGTCATTATAAAGCCAGTAGTGCCACTCAGTCATTATAAAGTCAGTAGTGTCACTCGGTCATTATAAAGCCAGTAGTGCCACTCAGTCATTATAAAGTCAGTAGTGCCACTCAGTCATTATAAAGCCAGTAGTGCCACTCAGTCATTATAAAGTCAGTAGTGCCACTCAGTCATTATAAAGCCAGTAGTGCCACTCAGTCATTATAAAGCCAGCAATGCCACTCCGTCATTAGAAAGTCAATAGTGTCACTCAGTCATTATAAAGCCAGTAGTGCCACTCAGTCATTATAAAGTCAGTAGTGCCACTCAGTCATTATAAAGCCAGTAGTGTCACTCAGTCATTATAAAGCCAGTAGTGCCACTCAGTCATTATAAAGTCAGTAGTGTCACTCAGTCATTATAAAGCCAGTAGTGCAACTCAGTCATTATAAACCCAGCAATGCCACTCCGTCATTATAAAGTCAGTAGTGCCACTCAGTCATTATAAAGTCAGTAGTGTCACTCAGTCATTATGAAGCCAGTAGTGCCCCTCAGTCATTATAAAGCCAGTAGTGCCACTCAGTCATTATAAAGTCAGTATTGCCACTCAGTCATAAAGCCAGTAGTGCCACTCAGTCATTATAAAGTCAATAGTGTCACTCAGTCATTATAAAGCCAGTAGTGCCACTCAGTCATTATAAAGCCAGTAGTGCCACCCAGTCATTATAAAGTCAGTAGTGCCACTCCGTCATTATAAAGCCAGTAGTGCCACTCAGTCAATATAAAGCCAGTAACCTGACACAACACTATGAAACTAATCAAAAATACTTTTCGTATAATAACCCACCTAAATCAGACTTAAGGAACAATAAGTTAAATGAGTTAAAATCATTTTAACTCATTTACCTACGTTTCAATCAGAACTTCGTTACCACCATACCTCAGTTCCTGGAACTTTTCACCGTTCAACATCATGTTATTTTCAGTTGCTCAATAGAAGACCTTATTAATATCTTCCTGCAGTTTTTAGTGTCTTCTACAGAGGAAATTTTCATTTTGATTTTTGTAATATCTGCAAAGGATGACACGACGCTGTGACTAGTATTTTTGTCTATATCCGTGATAAGAATGAGAAACAGCAGCGGTGCAAGGACTGTGCCCTGGGGTACAGAGCTTTTCACTATACTTGGGCTTGATCTTATTTGATTGATCGTCACTACATTCTGTTTGAAAAGAAAGCTGAAAATTCAACGCCCCACTTTACCCGTAATTCCTATTGATCTCATTTTATGGGCTATCACTCCATGGTCATATTTGTTGAATGTCTTTGCAAAGTCTGTGTATACAACATCTGCATTTTGCTTTTCCTCTAAGGCTTCTGTGATTCTGTCATAGTGGTTGAGTAACTGTGACAGACAGCATCTTGTCGCTCTAAATCCATGTTGTCCTGGGTTGTGTAGTTCATTATTTTCCATAAAAGTAGAAATTTGATTCCTAGTCACTCTTTCAAAAACGTTTATTATGTGTGATGTTAGTGCAACTGGTCTATAATTTTTGGTCAAAGCTTTACCTTTGGTAAGCTAAGCCTTACCTTACCTCTCCTTTGTGCAGAGGAGCTATATCTGCTGATTGCAGTGCTGTTGATATCTCCCCTGAATCCAGGCTCTTTCTCCATATTACGCTGAGCGCTCGCGCTACTGGTACTTTACATTTCTTAATAAATGTTGAATTCCATGAGTCAAGACCAGGAGCTGAGTTCATGGGCATGTTGTCAATTTCTCTTTCAAAGTTTTCTGAGTTCGTTTTAATATCCGTTATTGTCTAGGGTTTGGATGTCATTCATAAAGAAACTGTATTTTCATAAACTGTCATTCATAAAGAAAATTTTGTATTTAGATTTTTCATATGAGAAAAAAATATATTGGATTTTTCTTTATCTCTTGTATAGCCTTCTGTTCCAATTCCATTTCCTCAGACTCGTATGAACGCTTTAGCGTCTGCTCTATTTCTTCGATCTCCCTGTTTAGGTTTATTTTCCTTTCTTGTATATCACAGCCTGATCAACCAGGCTGTGATTCATACGTCAGGCTGCGAGCAGCCGCGTCCAACAGCCTGGTTGACCAGTCTAGCAACGAGGAGGCCGGGTCGATGACCGGGCCGCGGGGACGCTAAGCCCCGAACCCATCACAAGATAACCACAAGATAAGGCGATAGTCGTGTCTGCTTAAGCATTTCCGTTATTTTTGTCCTCGTGTACAGTGGTCTGCGTTCTCTTGCTAGAGTGGTCCTCTTTCTGACCCTCCTGACAGGCGCGTGCTTCAAGCAGACCTTGTAAGCTTCAGCTGTCAGTTGAACTATTCCCTGTGTGGGAGTTTTGTCGCTTAACACCGTCTCCCATTGAATGTTTGCAAGGTCTATATTGATTTTTTCCCAGTCGATCCTCTTATTGTTGAAATTGAATGAATTGAATAACCCTTCTCGCTTGGTGGTTTTCTTGGACCTACTGCCGGTAATAATGTTAGTTTGCACCTCAATGAGCTTATCGTCTGAGTATGTTGTAGTATCTGAGATTGTAATGTTTCTGATTAGCTCATCATTGTTTGTGAATATCAGGTCGAGTGTGTTTTCGTTCCTAGTTGGTTCTGTAATCTGCTGATTGAGAGAGAATTTGTCACAGAACCTCAGTAGTTCTCTGACCCGTGGTTGGTTATTTCCCCGGGTGGTTCCCCCGCTGTGATATTATTGTTTGCTATTCTCTATCTTAGACTTGGTAGATTGAAGTCTCCAAGGAGGTAATATATAGAACTGGGTTTGCTAGGTTATCAAGGATGTTCTCTATTTTGTGCATCTGCTCTGTAAATTCCTCAACCGTTGTATCTGGCGGTTTATACATTATAATAATTATTAGGTTTATTTTTACTACCTTAATTCCAAGTAGTACCAGATCCTCTATAATATACAGACCTACTCCTCTATTTGACGTTGCTTTTCTATCACATCTATATAAATTATAATTTGGAATCCAGATTGCACTATCCATGTAAGCTTTCGTATGAGTTTCCGTGAATACCCCAAATATTGAGTTTGACTTTACTAGGCCATTTATGAACGTAACTTTATTTCTTGATTTTGACTTTAGGCCTTGTATGTTTGCAAATATGAATGATTATTCTATTAGTGCGTGTCACTTCTGGTGGGTTTTGGTAGTTCTCCTCCCCCCCCCCTCTTCACCCTGACCCAGGGTGTGCTGTTCTGGCAATGGTCCGTCCAGTTGTAGCAGTGGTACTGGGGAGTGTGGTAGTGTGTGTGTAGTTGTGGGAGGTGTAGTATGTGTACGCCTGATGACGAATTGTAGTCCAGTCTTGGCCATTCCCCACTTCCCCATCCGTACTCCTGCAACATTTCTGTCTGTCTGTTCCTCTCTCTCTCTTTCTGCCACCCTCTAAAACACTTCCAGGGTTATTATATTAGATTAGTTATTATATTAGACTCTTCTATAGCGTTGTGCATCTCTCACGTGGTAATCAGGGCATTGAAGATGGTAGCATTTTCTCTCATTAATTGAGTTTGCATAGTTTAGGGTGGAAATATCTGCACTTTGTTACAAAACGACATTTATTCCTCGCTAATATGTTTCGGCCTTTTTGGGGATGAATGAGTGCATCCTGTGTCTTTGGACCTACACCTGCACACATTCCTCTTGCAGATTTTTGCAAATATTTTAATTTGATTTTATTCTGGTTGTTTATACCTGTGCATGTCTTGGCCACCTCTGTTATGGGGGCAGTCTGTGTTTGTTGTCCTAACGTTTTGGTTTCGGCATTCTTTCTCAGTTTTGCTATCATCTTTCTCAGTTTTGTTATCATCTTTCTCAGTTTTGCTATCATCTTTCTCAGTTTTGTTATCATCTTTCTCAGTTTTGCTATCATATTTCTCAGTTTTGCGATCATCTTTCTTAGTATTGTTATCATCTTTCTCAGTTTTGCTATCATATTTCTCAGTTTTGCTATCATCTTTCTCAGTTTTGCTATCATCTTTCTCAGTTTTGCTATCATCTTTCTCAGTTTTGCTATCATCTTTCTCAGTTTTGCTATCATCTGTCAGTTTTGCTATCATCTTTCTCAGTTTTGTTATTATCTTTCTCAGTTTTGTTATTATCTTTCTCAGTTTTGCTATCATCTTTCTCAGTTTTGTTATTATCTTTCTCAGTTTTGCTATCATCTTTCTCAGTTTGTGCTTCAAGAATGTCATTCATTAGTTTGGAATGTTTTCCCACATCAGTCTATCATTGTGACAGATCCAGTAAGTACCTTGTCTGTTTGCACAGTGTGTAGGTAATTCTGTACAACTCAGGTGAAATCTTGTGTTACAAATGTTGCATGCAATCCCTACAACACTCCTCCGAAGAGCTCTAAAGCAGTTGTCACACATTTCCATGTGGGGTTTGTGGTGTAGAGGTCCGTTCCCCTGTTTGGGATTTACTGTATTTTACTGATCATGTCTCCCCTAACTCTTCTATTTTCCAGTGTCGTGAGGTTTAGTTCCAGCAATCTTTCCTCGTAGCTCATACCTCTCAGCTCAGGGACTAGCCTAGTGGCATACCTTTGAACGTGGTATATCGTTTAATATACATATATTTTCCACAATATACCAAGCAAAATTCCACGATATTCCAATATCCTGAAATCTTGCTCGTGCTAAACGTCCATATTCTAATGGGGAATTTATTAAGAATATAGCTGAGGTTGTTAGAGTTAAACCCAAATTACAGAAAACTTGAGCGACTAAGAAAGGGTGTGGCGGGATGGTGGACAAAGAGCAGCCTCCTGCCACACTACAGAGAGGTGCATCTCTCACAGCCCTGCTCAAGTTGCAGGTAAAATGCAAAATCGTGCAATGCTTACAAACCAACTCCTGACGAAGCTTCATTCATACAATTCGAACAACCAATCTGCCAGATTGTAAACGACTTACAGCCAAGACGGAGACCCGTAACGCGACTTCTAGCAGTAAATACCGTCTTTAATAGCCTGATATTTGTATTGTATTTTTATCATGCAAAATATAATTATAATAAGACAAATTTTGTAAGGTGGAATTCTGATTAAAATATATCAAATTTTTGTGTTTACTTTTTGACATTTTTGTGTCTGTGATTATTGAAATTAATACAAATCAACAAATATTTTGTTTTAATACACAATTACAGACGTTACATGCTGGCACACGTAACCCATAACAGTATACTCATACTCACAGTAATGATCTGTTTTAGACGCCAGTAACAGGATCAAAGTCAACAACATTACGCTTGAAAGTATACAACCTGGAAAATATACAATTTCGGAAACATAGGCAAAATATCCTAAGATTTGCTGGAAATATGCAAAAAGTACAATTCCAGACGAAACTATACAGGAAATATATGCGTGATCATATGAAAAAAATTTTTCACCCTGATGCCCCTCTTACCTAGCAGTAAATAGGTACTTGGGAATTAGAAAGCTGCTACGGACTGCTTCCTGGGGGTGGAGGCCTGGTAGAGGCCCAGGGCCGCGGGGACACTAAGCCCTGAAATCATCTCACGATAACCTCAAGAAGATGTTACTCAAATGTAAGAATAATGTTTACAAGAATGTAAGAACTCTTGTATATAAATAAAATCAAATATTTGCTTAAAATACAACTAAAGATTGGTCTGATGTTATGCTGGTGTCATATCTTATTGCAGTTCTATCACAAGCATTCTATAAGGAAATATTACCTTCTGTTTACTACCAATATTATACTGGTAATTTCATACAATATATGAATAATGCTTAATGTATATAAACAAATCCACAAGGGCCGTGACGAGGTTTCGAACCTACGCCTCAGAGCATCCCAGACGCTGCCTTATACAACCACGTTACTGTGGACACCCACGGTCTCACCTGTGGGCCGCTACACCCACGTTCTCACCTGTGGGCCCCTACACCCACGTTCCCACCTGTGGGCCCCTACAACCACGTTCTCACCTGTGGGCCCCTACACCCACGTTCCCACCTGTGGGCCCCTACAACCACGGTCCCACCTGTGGGCCACTACACCCACGGTCTCACCTGTGGGCCCCTACAACCACGTTCTCACCTGTGGGGCCCCTAAAATCACGTTCTCACCTGTGGGACCCCTACAACCACGGTCACACCTGTGGACCCCCACAACCACGGTCCCACCTGTGGGCCCCTACAACCACGGTCTCACCTGTGGACCCCTACAACCACGTTCCCACCTGTGGGCCCCTACAACCACGTTCTCACCTGTGGGCCCCTACACCCACATTCTCACCTGTGGGCCCCTACACCCACGTTCCCACCTGTGGGCCCCTACAACCACGTTCTCACCTGTGGGACCCTACACCCACATTCTCACCTGTGGGCCCCTACACCCACGTTCTCTCCTGTGGGCCCCTACACCCACGTTCTCACCTGTGGGCCCCTACAACCACGGTCTCACCTGTGGGCCCCTACACCCACATTCTCACCTGTGGGCCCCTACACCCACGTTCTCACCTGTGGGCCCCTACAACCACGTTCTCACCTGTGGGGCCCCTTCAACCACGTTCTAACCTGTGGGAACCCTACAACCACGTTCTCACCTATGGGCCCCTACAACGACGGTCTCACCTGTGGGCCCCTACAACCACGGTCCCACCTGTGGGCCCCTACAACCACGGTCTCACCTGTGGGCCCCTACAACCACGGTCTCACCTGTGGGCCCCTACAACCACGGTCCCACCTGTGGACCCCTACAACCACGGTCTCACCTGTGGGCCCCTACAACCACGGTCTCACCTGTGGACCCCTACAACCACGTTCTCACCTGTGGGCCCCTACACCCACGTTCTCACCTGTGGGGCCCCTACAATCACGTTCTCACCTGTGGGACCCCTACAACCACGGTCCCACCTGTGGACCCCTACAACCACGTTCTCACCTGTGGACCCCTACATCCACGTTCTCACATGTGGGACCCCTACAACCATGGTCCCACCTGTGGGCCCCTACAACCACGTTCTCACCTGTGGGCCCCTACAACCACGGTCTCACCTGTGGGACCCCTACAACCACGTTCCCACCTGTGGACCCATACAACCACGGTCCCACCTGTGGGCCCCTACAACCACGTTCTCACCTGTGGGCCCCTACAACCACGTTCTCACCTGTGGGACCCCTACAACCACGGTCCCACCTGTGGACCCCTACAACCACGTTCTCACCTGTGGGCCCCTACAACTACGGTCCCACCTGTGGGCCCCTACACCCACGGTCTCACCTGTGGGCCCCTACAACCACGTTCTCACCTGTGGGGCCCCTAAAATCACGTTCTCACCTGTGGGACCCCTACAACCACGGTCACACCTGTGGACCCCCACAACCACGGTCCCACCTGTGGGCCCCTACAACCACGGTCTCACCTGTGGACCCCTACAACCACGTTCCCACCTGTGGGCCCCTACAACCACGTTCTCACCTGTGGGCCCCTACACCCACATTCTCACCTGTGGGCCCCTACACCCACGTTCCCACCTGTGGGCCCCTACAACCACGTTCTCACCTGTGGGCCCCTACACCCACATTCTCACCTGTGGGCCCCTACACCCACGGTCTCACCTGTGGGCCCCTACACCCATGTTCTCACCTGTGGGCCCCTACAACCACGTTCTCACCTGTCGGCCCCTACAACCACGTTCTCTCCTGTCGGCCCCTACACCCACATTCTCACCTGTGGGCCCCTACACCCACGTTCTCCCCTGTGGGCCCCTACACCCACGTTCTCACCTGTGGGCCCCTACACCCACGTTCTCACCTGTGGGGCCCCTACAATCACGTTCTCACCTGTGGGACCCCTACAACCACGGTCCCACCTGTGGACCCCTACAACCACGTTCTCACCTGTGGACCCCTACATCCACGTTCTCACCTGTGGGACCCCTACAACCATGGTCCCACCTGTGGGCCCCTACAACCACGTTCTCACCTGTGGGCCCCTACAACCACGGTCTCACCTGTGGGACCCCTACAACCACGTTCCCACCTGTGGACCCATACAACCACGGTCCCACCTGTGGGCCCCTACAACCACGTTCTCACCTGTGGGCCCCTACAACCACGTTCTCACCTGTGGGACCCCTACAACCACGGTCCCACCTGTGGACCCCTGCAACCACGTTCTCACCTGTGGGCCCCTACAACCACGGTCCCACCTGTGGGCCACTACACCCACGGTCTCACCTGTGGGCCCCTACAACCACGTTCTCACCTGTGGGGCCCCTAAAATCACGTTCTCACCTGTGGGACCCCTACAACCACGGTCACACCTGTGGACCCCCACAACCACGGTCCCACCTGTGGGCCCCTACAACCACGGTCTCACCTGTGGACCCCTACAACCACGTTCCCACCTGTGGGCCCCTACAACCACGTTCTCACCTGTGGGCCCCTACACCCACATTCTCACCTGTGGGCCCCTACACCCACGTTCCCACCTGTGGGCCCCTACAACCACGTTCTCACCTGTGGGACCCTACACCCACATTCTCACCTGTGGGCCCCTACACCCACGTTCTCTCCTGTGGGCCCCTACACCCACGTTCTCACCTGTGGGCCCCTACAACCACGGTCTCACCTGTGGGCCCCTACACCCACATTCTCACCTGTGGGCCCCTACACCCACGTTCTCACCTGTGGGCCCCTACAACCACGTTCTCACCTGTGGGGCCCCTTCAACCACGTTCTAACCTGTGGGAACCCTACAACCACGTTCTCACCTATGGGCCCCTACAACGACGGTCTCACCTGTGGGCCCCTACAACCACGGTCCCACCTGTGGGCCCCTACAACCACGGTCTCACCTGTGGGCCCCTACAACCACGGTCTCACCTGTGGGCCCCTACACCCACGGTCCCACCTGTGGGCCCCTACAACCACGGTCTCACCTGTGGGCCCCTACAACCACGGTCCCACCTGTGGACCCCTACAACCACGGTCTCACCTGTGGGCCCCTACAACCACGGTCTCACCTGTGGACCCCTACAACCACGTTCTCACCTGTGGGCCCCTACACCCACGTTCTCACCTGTGGGGCCCCTACAATCACGTTCTCACCTGTGGGACCCCTACAACCACGGTCCCACCTGTGGACCCCTACAACCACGTTCTCACCTGTGGACCCCTACATCCACGTTCTCACATGTGGGACCCCTACAACCATGGTCCCACCTGTGGGCCCCTACAACCACGTTCTCACCTGTGGGCCCCTACAACCACGGTCTCACCTGTGGGACCCCTACAACCACGTTCCCACCTGTGGACCCATACAACCACGGTCCCACCTGTGGGCCCCTACAACCACGTTCTCACCTGTGGGCCCCTACAACCACGTTCTCACCTGTGGGACCCCTACAACCACGGTCCCACCTGTGGACCCCTACAACCACGTTCTCACCTGTGGGCCCCTACAACTACGGTCCCACCTGTGTGCCCCTACACCCACGGTCTCACCTGTGGGCCCCTACAACCACGTTCTCACCTGTGGGGCCCCTAAAATCACGTTCTCACCTGTGGGACCCCTACAACCACGGTCACACCTGTGGACCCCCACAACCACGGTCCCACCTGTGGGCCCCTACAACCACGGTCTCACCTGTGGACCCCTACAACCACGTTCCCACCTGTGGGCCCCTACAACCACGTTCTCACCTGTGGGCCCCTACACCCACATTCTCACCTGTGGGCCCCTACACCCACGTTCCCACCTGTGGGCCCCTACAACCACGTTCTCACCTGTGGGCCCCTACACCCACATTCTCACCTGTGGGCCCCTACACCCACGTTCTCTCCTGTGGGCCCCTACACCCACGTTCTCACCTGTGGGCCCCTACAACCACGTTCTCACCTGTGGGCCCCTACACCCACATTCTCACCTGTGGGCCCCTACACCCACGTTCTCACCTGTGGGCCCCTACAACCACGTTCTCACCTGTGGGGCCCCTACAACCACGTTCTAACCTGTGGGAACCCTACAACCACGTTCTCACCTATGGGCCCCTACAACGACGGTCTCACCTGTGGGCCCCTACAACCACGGTCCCACCTGTGGGCCCCTACAACCACGGTCTCACCTGTGGGCCCCTACAACCACGGTCTCACCTGTGGGCCCCTACACCCACGGTCCCACCTGTGGGCCCCTACAACCACGGTCTCACCTGTGGGCCCCTACAACCACGGTCCCACCTGTGGACCCCTACAACCACGGTCTCACCTGTGGGCCCCTACAACCACGGTCTCACCTGTGGACCCTTACAACCACGTTCCCACCTGTGGGCCCCTACAACCACGTTCTCACCTGTGGGCCCCTACACCCACATTCTCACCTGTGGGCCCCTACACCCACGTTCCCACCTGTGGGCTCCTACAACCACGTTCTCACCTGTGGGCCCCTACACCCACATTCTCACCTGTGGGCCCCTACACCCACGTTCTCACCTGTGGGTCCCTACACCCACGTTCTCACCTGTGGGCCCCTACAACCACGTTCTCACCTGTGGGCCCCTACACCCACATTCTCACCTGCGGGCCCCTACACCCACGTTCTCACCTGTGGGCCCCTACAACCACGTTCTCACCTGTGGGGCCCCTACAACCACGTTCTAACCTGTGGGAACCCTACAACCACGTTCTCACCTGTGGGCCCCTACAACGACGGTCTCACCTGTGGGCCCCTACAACCACGGTCCCACCTGTGGGCCCCTACAACCACGGTCTCACCTGTGGGCCCCTACAACCACGGTCTCACCTGTGGGCCCCTACAACCACGGTCTCACCTGTGGGCCCCTACAACCACGGTCCCACCTGTGGGCCCCTACAACCACGGTCTCACCTGTGGGCCCCTACAACCACGGTCCCACCTGTGGACCCCCACAACCACGGTCTCACCTGTGGACCCCCACAACCACGGTCTCACCTGTGGACCCCCACAACCACGGTCCCACCTGTGGGCCCCCACAACCACGGTCCCACCTGTGGGCCCCTACACCCACGTTCTCACCTGTGGGCCCCTACAACCACGTTCTCACCTGTGGGCCCCTACACCCACATTCTCACCTGTGGGCCCCTACACCCACGTTCTCACCTGTGGGTCCCTACACCCACGTTCTCACCTGTGGGCCCCTACAACCACGGTCCCACCTGTGGGCCCCCACAACCACGGTCCCACCTGTGGGCCCCTACAACCACGGTCCCACCTGTGGGCCCCCACAACCACGGTCCCACCTGTGGGCCCCTACAACCACGGTCCCACCTGTGGGCCCCTACAACCACGGTCCCACCTGTGGGCCCCTACAACCACGGTCCCACCTGTGGACCCCCACAACCACGGTCCCACCTGTGGACCCCCACAACCACGGTCCCACCTGTGGGCCCCTACAACCACGGTCCCACCTGTGGGCCCCTACAACCACGGTCCCACCTGTGGGCCCCTACAACCACGGTCCCACCTGTGGACCCCCACAACCACGGTCCCACCTGTGGGCCCCTACAACCACGGTCCCACCTGTGGGCCCCTACAACCACGGTCCCACCTGTGGGCCCCTACAACCAAGTAACAACGCCCAATATTGTTACTCTCAGTTAAAACTGTTGTATACACCATTACTCAAAACTTCAACACATGAATGGTTCTTATTTTGATAGAGTTTAATATAATAGTTTAGTCTAATGATCCCATGGGGCCTGAGGACCCCTGGTTGGGAGCCACTGTTCTACGCTTGCAACTGAGGAACAAGTGGAATGCGCTGACAGAAGAAGCTGTGGAAGCCACCTCCATGCACAACTCTAAGGCCAGATTGGACAAAGAAGTTGAATGAAAGAATAATTAAAGTTTAGCGTAACGGGTTCAACGAGGCTAGCTGCCGGGGCCTAGAGCTAGATATCACCTCCCCGGGGTCACTAATATGCAGGTATTGATAGGTAAGTACTGGCCTTCCCCAGGATGCAACCCCCACAATACTTGCCTAACTCCCGGATATCTATATATATATATATATGACCACCTTCTGAAGATGTATTTAATATACGAAAGTACTTAAGGAAATTTCCTGTTTCATTTTTCCTCCGTGGTCTGACATTGTCACATTCTTAATCACGTGTTTATTTTCGTGATATACACACACACACATATATATATATATATATATATATATATATATATATATATATATATATATATATATATATATATATATATATATATATATATTTACTGCTAGGTGAACAGAGGCATCAGGTGTATGACAACGGACCTGGGAATCGAACTCGGGTTGTGCGTCGACTGCGCTCCAGCTATATAAATGTGAAAGCGAGAGTTGGATTGAGACAGTCTATGATACTAAGGTCTTGGCCAGCGGGTTCAGCAAGTGACCTTTAACCCTTAAGGTCCCGGGGTCGGGCTCTAGCTCTGGCCCCGTCTTCACCCGTGACCAACTCCTCCAAAGACACAAACACTCCATCAATCTTGCCTTCTTTTGTTTACTATTGACTTTAGGAAGGTAAGAGTTGAAGGGAAAATGATTAGGAATGTAGATAGAGTCATGACCGCATGCGGGCTGTCTGCCTCCTGTCATCACCTTGATTCAACCTCCATAACCTGGTTTCAGAGGTGAATCAACATCGATAATATTGATTCAACATTGATTCACGCATATTGGAGCAGGAGGAGAAATGAACGGGCTCCGGAGCCTTTTTGAGAGGGCTTCAGCACGCAATATGAGAGGGCTTCAGGACGCAATATGAGAGGGCTTCAGGACGCAATATGAGAAGGCTTCAGGACGCAAAATGAAATGGCTCAAGGCGCCTATATGAAAGGGCTCCAGGAGGCTTCATGAAAGGGTTCCCTGAAGCTTAATGAAAGTGCGCCAGGAGGTTTTTTGAAAAGGTTTCATGCGGCTTTTTGAAGGTGTTCCAGGAACCCCTGAAGGGGTAGTGGAACCCATACCCATCCTGTAAGGGGGTAGTGGAACCCATACCCATCCTGTGAAGTGGGGGGGGTAGTGGAACCCATACCCATCCTGTGAAGTGGGGGGGGGGTAGTGGAACCCATACCCATCCTGTGAGGGGGGGGGGGTAGTGGAGCCCATACCCATCCTGTTAGGGGGGGTAGTGGAACCCATACCCATCCTGTGAAGGAGGGGGGGTAGTGGAACCCATACCCATCCTGTGAGGGGGGGGTAGTGGAACCCATACCCATCCTGTGAGGGGGGGGGAGTGGAACCCATACCCATCCTGTGAGGGGGGGGGTAGTGGAACCCATACCCATCCTGTGAGGGGGGGGTAGTGGAACCCATACCCATCCTGTGAGGGGGGGGGTAGTGGAACCCATACCCATCCTGTGAGGGGGGGGTAGTGGAACCCATACCCATCCTGTGAGGGGGGGGGTAGTGGAACCCATACCCATCCTGTGAGGGGGGGGTAGTGGAACCCATACCCATCCTGTGAGGGGGGGGGTAGTGGAACCCATACCCATCCTGTGAGGGGGGGGTAGTGGAACCCATACCCATCCTGTGAGGGGGGGGTAGTGGAACCCATACCCATCCTGTGAGGGGGGGGTAGTGGAACCCATACCCATCCTGTGAAGGGGTAGTGGAACCCATACCCATCCTGTGAGGGGGGGTAGTGGAACCCATACCCATCCTGTGAAGTGGGGGGGGGTAGTGGAACCCATACCCATCCTGTGAGGGGGGGGGTAGTGGAACCCATACCCATCCTGTGAGGGGGGGGGGGTAGTGGAACCCATACCCATCCTGTGAAGGGGTAGTGGAACCCATACCCATCCTGTGAGGGGGGGTAGTGGAACCCATACCCATCCTGTGAGGGGGGGGTAGTGGAACCCATACCCATCCTGTGAGGGGGGGTAGTGGAACCCATACCCATCCTGTGAGGGGGGGGTAGTGGAACCCATACCCATCCTGTGAGGGGGGGTAGTGGAACCCATACCCATCCTGTGAGGGGGGGTAGTGGAACCCATACCCATCCTGTGAGGGGGGGTAGTGGAACCCATACCCATCCTGTGAGGGGGGGGGTAGTGGAACCCATACCCATCCTGTGAGGGGGGGGTAGTGGAACCCATACCCATCCTGTGAAGTGGGGGGGGGTAGTGGAACCCATACCCATCCTGTGAGGGGGGGTAGTGGAACCCATACCCATCCTGTGAGGGGGGGTAGTGGAACCCATACCCATCCTGTGAGGGGGGGTAGTGGAACCCATACCCATCCTGTGAGGGGGGGTAGTGGAACCCATACCCATCCTGTGAGGGGGGGTAGTGGAACCCATACCCATCCTGTGAGGGGGGGTAGTGGAACCCATACCCATCCTGTGAGGGGGGGTAGTGGAACCCATACCCATCCTGTGAGGGGGGGTAGTGGAACCCATACCCATCCTGTGAGGGGGGGTAGTGGAACCCATACCCATCCTGTGAGCGACAGTGGGAAAAGATGGCACGTTACAATATTTGTTAGACAGTAACATTGGTTTGAATGGAGTCTGTTAGATGTATTTTAAATTTGGCTATCATGACCTCCACGCCCATGCAGTGGGCGGAGGCGGGGAGGACACGGTCACGCCCAAGTATTACCCGCACTCAGTAAACTCAGAGAAATTGACAAATGTTTCTGGTTGTTCAGCATTTTGAATGAAAAACATTTTTTTTTTAACACATAAGAGATATCTCTAAAATGTTGAATTTCTTGAGGTGTAATTACATAAGGTATGTGAATAGTTGTTGCCACCAGCTTGTGTGGTGTTGGGGCGTGGGCGTGCTCACTCTGACCCCCTGCCCGGGTATATACCCACCCGCTCCTGCCCTTCTCTACCTTGCTTGTCATCTCTCCAGTCGCCCACGGCTATTTAAGTCTTCCTCTCAAGCTGGACCTTCACGTCTACCGTCAAGCCTCTCAAACAACACCTCGAAGATACTGAGTAATTACACCTGTATCTATGGCGCCCGACGCCGGACATAAGGGAACTTTTGAGTCTTTAAATTCTTTAAACTCCATAAAGCGCCCACTGTGTTAACATGCATTAACATTCACGCCACGATATACACGCCACGATAACACCCCGTTCCTGAGACGACATGACTGTATATATCTTGAGGTACATGTGTTTCCTCAATTGGTTTCACAGCGTAGACCTTGAGAAGTGATGCATGGCAACCACCTTGGTGATCAGGTGCGACACACCGCCGCCCGCACCAACCATTGATGGTTGACATTACCTCATCCCCAATACTGACCCCTGACCCCTGACCCCTGACCCCACTCCATCCACCGCCCCAGCGTCACACCCTCCCTCTCCCAACCACTATACCACCACTATTTATGTATATAGGTTACACTAGCATTTTAAAAGCACTACGG
>NC_091169.1:48745276-48847776 GCF_040958095.1 Procambarus clarkii | reverse complement strand
ATCAATATTAAAGTAGAGTAAATGTGACCCTTCTATCACGTTCCGAAATCTGGACAATGTAAGCCAGGCGTCAGAGTGAGGAGGAGGGCGGCCATTGTTGTTTATAGAGACCAGAGGCTCACACGGGAGCAAATTCGGCTCCTGTTAATTTTACTTGGACGTAGTGTTATGGATACCAAAGGTGTACCATCTGTCAACACGCTGTCAACAAATCAAGTTAAGTGTTCTTTCCGAAACCCATTATCTATCATTAGTGGCCATTAATGTCATTGGGTAGGGTTAGCCGGTTAGAACGCGAAATCGCCTCAAACTAAAGGTAATTAAGCCAGGTCTTCATGTTCCATGTACTGTTTTCTCTGATATACTTGTCATATATAGGTATCTGGCTTCACAGCTAGCGCACTTTTGACAGGTCAAGACGAGGATGCAAGATTTGTGCACCAGTTACTGGGTGATATGGAAGCTACCTCAAAGAGGATAATTTGGTGTCTACACCCTAGTTATACCTGGTGGACTAACCTGCTGTACTATAAGATAAGGAACCTCTTCAATGTATGTAGTTACTGTAGTTTGATTGGCTGCATACATATAAATATAAACCCCCCTAATGTGTAGAGGATCGATTTGTGAGATTATGAGATTATTGCAGAAATACAGTCCACTTATCATTATACAAATTGCTATCGAAGTATATAAATTAACGTAAATATAAATTCATATAAGTTAAATAAATATAAATCTCACAGGTCGGTTCCCACAATATTTAATCCTACGCCTATTCACTTCATATACTGATTATTATTACAACCGAAGTTAATTTTTAATATGTTTACAATTCTTGTTATTAATGCAGGAATTTTCTCTGTATAAAATATTTATATTTAAGATTAAGGAAAGAACAACAAATGGCGGGAAAGGTTCAGTAAACATTGTGGACGAAGCACCACAATAAAACATTATGTACCTAGTAATTGTTTACACATATAGCCTAGGATGATGACTGGGCCACCTTGAGGTGTGTAGGGAGGGAGTGCTGCCGGAGACGCCTCGTCCTCACTGTGGTCTTATGCCACTATTGGTCACTACTGTTGGCATGTAAACTGTGGAGTGTTGCCCTTCTCCACCACACCAGTTATATTTTCCCAATCTTTCTCTCTCTCTTTATATATATATATATAATATATATATATATATATATATATATATATATATATATATAAATATATATATTCATATATATATATATATATATATATATATATATATATATGAATATATATATGAATATATATATATATATATATATATATATATATATATATATATATATATATTCATATATATATATATATATATATATATATATATATATATTATATTCATATATATATATATATATATATATATATATATATATATATATATGTATATATATATATATTCATATATATATATATATATATATATATATATATATATATATATATATATATATATATATATATATATATATATATATACTTGGTAATTCCATAGGCCCTGACAGGGACTAGTACCTCCGCTCAGGTGGTACAAAATGAGTGCTGTACCAATGAACACTGAACACCACAAAAGCATGGGAAAGTTTTGATCAACTCGGTCAGCCCCATACCCGGGTGCAATCTGGTTATGTGATCAACTATTTCATCTATTCCAGGTTTAGGCCACGGAACATACAATATGAAATGATCAACCTACTTGAAGCATGTACTAAAGAGACACCCTTCCTGGGTCCTGATGAGCGCATGTATAAAGTAGGCGGCGTCGCTGGGGTTCCCCTCTTGGTGTAATATTTGCTCATTTTTACATGGGTACCGTCGAAGAGAAAGTCCTTGCTGGTCTTGGCCTTAAGCCGAGTGTATAGTGTAGATATGTACACGACTTGTTCCTGCAGGTAAATGATTTTGAGCACGTGTTGCGGCTTAAGGATGCATTTGAATGAAGTTCAGTTTCACTTATGAGATTGAGAGGGCAGGTAGACTACCTTTCTATGGGCGTCGGAGGATGATTACCCTTTCCAGACATGTTAGTAATAAGGAGTCACAGCTCACGGAGCTTTAGCGTGTACATGAAAATATTTTTGTGTCGAGGGGAGGGAACTATCCGGGGTAAGTGCCAAGTCATTACGACTATATAGCACTAGGAAGGGGTAAGGATAAGGATTTGGGGTGGGACGGAAAGAAGGAATGGTGCCCAACCACTTGGACGATCGGGGATTGAACGCTGAACGCATAAAGTGAGATCGTCGCTCTACCGTCCAGCCTAAGTGGTTGGGACCGTGTAAAGGATACACGTGCAGGTAACTATCACGCCAAGGTAATCCAAAGTAGTGTCGCGGCGGGTCTATCCTTAAGAGCACTCAATTCTCTAGTCCTCAATGGTTAGACTTGGAAATCGGTAAAATATACATTCAACTCAGTAAAGTAGGACTCCCTAATTGGTTCCTGGGCGAAGCTTTAAGAGTTTGGAGGAGCCAATCACTGCCAGACTGAGGCCACTAGGCAGCAGGAGACCGCTACTAAGAACAGCTTGGTCATTCCATACAGTAGTTCTAACATACAGCAGCATACCGCTAACAACTTAAGCAAAATGGGTAAAACTAAATTAATTATCAATTACCCAAATAAAGCTGGAAATTAATTAGTAAACGTATATGAGAAGATAAAGCTGAGGGCGCCGGAGTCTATAAGTGTCATTGTGGTTATTGTAACAAAGTTTATTATGGCCAGACAGGCAGGGATCCTTAAGACCCGCGTCACCAACCACAACCTGGTTGATACCTGCTTGATGGGGTTCTGGGAGGTCTTCTACTCCCCAAGCCCGGCCCGAGGCCAGGCTTGACTTGTGAGAGTTTGGTCCACCAGGCTGTTGCTTGGAGCGGCCCGCAGGCCCACATACCCACCACAGCCTGGTTGGTCCGGTACTCCTTGGCGGAAACAATCTAGTTTCCTCTTGAAGATGTCCACGGATGTTCCGGCAATATTTCTTATACTCGCTGGGAGGGCGTTGAACAACCGCGGACCTCTGATGTTTATAGTGTTCTCTGATTGTGCCTATGGCATCCCTGCTCTTCACTGGTTCTATTCTGCATTTTCTTCCATATCGTTCACTCCAGTACGTTGTTATTTTACTGTGTAGAAGAGGTCTGTTAGATATGGCCAAGAAAACTCAGCTCTATATAAACATGTAAGTCAGACCGATCCCAACATTAAATGGCATGACTCGTGTATCCCCAATACTGTTGCTTCATAAGAAAAATAATAGAATCTACTTAGATACACAATAATTCAAATTTTAATATCTCTTCAGGGAAGTGGTTACCAGATTTGGTGAGGGATTATGTAACAGGTTTTGCTATCATTCACCTCTCCCCAGAACACCTGACTTGACGCCATAAAGCTGCTACAGCCGTCATCCTCATACACAGCACCACTCCTGTGCCAGGTAAGTCCACTACGGGCTCACCATAGCCCGTGCTACTTGGACATTTCGTTCTCAGTAGCTAATTCTAAAACAACAACAACGTCATTCTCTCCACATTCACACTGCTACCCGTTGAGGTGTGGACACAATGCGACCCGAAAGTCTAAAGGTTAGAGTTACTCCCCCTTGACGGTCATGCTTTCTGGAGAAGCAATATTCTGAAGGCCCTGAAGGACGGTACCGGCGTCACACCCACTGACATTAGTCAGGAAGGTGAAGATCTCGTGCTCTTATTTTCATGTGAGGACGAACTAGAAACACTCTTGACCAACGATGCCATACTTGGCAAGGAACACCGCCTACAGCCTCACTTCCCACGTCAGTTCCTGGCCGGAAGAACTGTTTTTACCAGCAGGACCAGCCAGTGGAGCACTGACCGACCGCAACATGAACAATATCGAGGACGAAAATCCGAACCTGGGTGTAGTCAAGTTTGAGTTCTGCAGCAACGACAAGTCATCACTGAAGATTACTTTCACCACCATAGCTGCAGCCACACAAGGTTTCTACTGCTTCGGCTTGCAAATACAACCCCACCAAGTAAAAACGGAACGATACTATGAGATCCAGCAGTGCTTCAAGTGCTGCGAGCTCTCCCACCCCACTAACAAGTGTCAGCACCTCGTCCACAAGCGCACTGGACCATCACTACTCCATATGTAAGGCAACAGCCCATCGCTACTTGCTCTGTGATGGCAATCATCCTACCAATTTCCTACCGCTGCCTCCGCAGACAGGAAAGGATCAAGGCCCAGCTTGAAGCCAAGAGAAACAACCCTTCTACCTCCGCGATCAGAGCCCCTGGTGCTCAACCCACCACCTCAGTTCCCGCCAACCGACCAGAAGACTTTCCAGTCTTACCAAAGAGGGGTTCCTCCCACCCTAGTCTAGTCGGGCCTAGTATGCAAGGCCCAATTTGCCTAACAGGCAGTAATTTTCGTCATTTTCTAATATTTTTATTCAAATTCATTTATTTTAATAATTTTTTATATTATATTGAGAACATGAATTACTGACGTAGTTATGTTAGGAACAATAGGTTAGGTTTGATTAAATTAACATTGTTAGTTTTAACTCAAACTGAAAAAAATATAAAATCATATATAATATAATGAAAAGCTTTATCATTCCAAAAGAGAAATATTTCGAAAAATATATAATTTCAGGAAAACTCGGCCACTACAATACAGTATATACAATATATATATACAATTCAGTGTAATTTTCAGTGAGGCTGGTGTGTAAGCAAGGCATTATATATACAGTTTAGAGTTAGATAACATGACACTGTCAGAGATATATGCTTATGTAAATTATTTAATGTCAAGTTGCTTCCCAGCTTATCCTGCCTCCCAGCTCTTGTCACCATGTAATGTCATGTTGCCCAAACTGTACAGTGTGTCTTGCGTCCACACCCCTGCGTCCACACTCCTGCGTCCACTACCCTGTACAGTGTGTCTTGCGTCCACACTCCTGCGTCCACGACCCTGTACAGTGTGTCTTGCGTCCACACTCCTGCGTCCACGACCCTGTACAGTGTGTCTTGCGTCCACACTCCTGCTTCCACTACCCTGTACAGTGTGTCTTGCGTCCACACTCCTGCGTCCACGACCCTGTACATTGTGTCTTGCGTCCACACTCCTGCGTCCACTACCCTGTACAGTGTGTCTTGCGTCCACACTCCTGCGTCCACGACCCTCCACATTGTGTCTTGCGTCCACACTCCTGCGTCCACGACCCTGTACAGTGTGTCTTGCGTCCACACTCCTGCGTCCACGACCCTGTACAGTGTTTCTTGCGTCCACACTCCTGCGTCCACGACCCTGTACAGTGTGTCTTGCGTCCACACTCCTGCGTCCACGACCCTCCACATTGTGTCTTGCGTCCACACTCCTGCGTCCACTACCCTGTACAGTGTGTCTTGCGTCCACACTCCTGCGTCCACTACCCTGTACAGTGTGTCTTGCGTCCACACTCCTGCGTCCACGACCCTGTACATTGTGTCTTGCGTCCACACTCCTGCGTCCACTACCCTGTACAGTGTGTCTTGCGTCCACACTCCTGCGTCCACGACCCTGTACATTGTGTCTTGCGTCCACACTCCTGCGTCCACTACCCTGTACAGTGTGTCTTGCGTCCACTACCCTGTACAGTGTGTCTTGCGTCCACACTCCTGCGTCCACTACCCTGTACAGTGCGTCTTGCGTCCACACTCCTGCGTCCACGACCCTGTACATTGTGTCTTGCGTCCACACTCCTGCGTCCACACTCTTGCGTTCACTACTCTGTACATTGTGTCCTGCGTCCACACTCCTGCGTCCACTACCCTGTACAGTGTGTCTTGCGTCCACACTCCTGCGTCCACTACCCTGTACAGTGTGTCTTGCGTCCACACTCCTGCGTCCACTACCCTGTACAGTGTGTCTTGCGTCCACACTCCTGCGTCCACTACCCTGTACAGTGTGTCTTGCGTCCACACTCCTGCGTCCACGACCCTGTACAGTGCGTCTTGCGTCCACACTCCTGCGTCCACTACCCTGTACAGTGTGTCTTGCGTCCACACTCCTGCGTCCACGACCCTCCACATTGTGTCTTGCGTCCACACTCCTGCGTTCACGACCCTGTACAGTGTGTCTTGCGTCCACACTCCTGCGTCCACGACCCTGTACAGTGTGTCTTGCGTCCACACTCCTGCGTCCACTACCCTATACAGTGTGTCTTGTGTCCACACTCCTGCGTCCACGACCCTCCACATTGTGTCTTGCGTCCACACTCCTGCGTCCACGACCCTGTACAGTGTGTCTTGCGTCCACACTCCTGCGTCCACGACCCTCCACATTGTGTCTTGCGTCCACACTCCTGCGTCCACTACCCTGTACAGTGTGTCTTGCGTCCACACTCCTGCGTCCACGACCCTCCACATTGTGTCTTGCGTCCACACTCCTGCGTCCACGACCCTGTACAGTGTGTCTTGCGTCCACACTCCTGCGTCCACACTCCTGCGTCCACGACCCTGTACATTGTGTCTTGCGTCCACACTTCTGCGTCCACGACCCTGTACAGTGTGTCTTGCGTCCACACTCCTGCGTCCACGACCCTCCACATTGTGTCTTGCGTCCACACTCCTGCGTCCACTACCCTCCACATTGTGTCTTGCGTCCACACTCCTGCGTCCACGACCCTGTACATTGTGTCTTGCGTCCACACTCCTGCGTCCACGACCCTGTACATTGTGTCTTGCGTCCACACTCCTGCGTCCACACTCCTGCGTCCACGACTCTATACAGTGTGTCTTGCGTCCACACCCCTGTGTCCACTACCCTGTACAGTGTGTCTTGCGTCCACACTCCTGCGTCCACACCCCTGTGTCCACGACCCTCCACATTGTCTTGGAATATATTGAAGAAAGCTTCACCAATTTTTGCTCGTGTTCTGAGCCTATCAGTTCTTATATTTGCCTTTAAGCCTGAACGATTTTTATTTTATTTTATCATAAATCTTCGACAAATTAGTCGGCACCTAATAAATTTTTATATTATTTATAATAATTACATATTAATTTAGGAAAAGTTTTATGAATGTCAGGCAAACTTTAGGAGTAAATTGGCACATTTAAGTTAAGTTGATAAGTTAGTTTTAGTTTATATTTAACTGAAATTAGTAATCAATAAATATAAAGTGTCGAAAAAAATAGTTATTTAAGGAGAGACGTGCTCTAAGAATTTGGGAAGGCGTGGACAGAAGCTGCTATAGCTTACTATACCTTGACAGAATCCTGTCTCCCAGACAGGATAACAATATACTCCCGGAAAAATGACAGACAGATGGTGAAGGAACGCACATGTTGGCCACCCTGACTCATACCAACCTGTCCTCTAAACGTATAGTACTCACAGTAAACATTTGAACAAGCGTACCAGTATGTACAACACCAACCACCCAAAATTCAATGTCTTGTACAGTAATTTTATACAGTCCAAGGAAAAACCAGCTAAAAACTAAACTACGCGTTCCTAGACCTGGTATGGCATGTATATATACTACATGAGGCCTGTGATAGCGTGTATTAAGGATTGCTTAGTTAGGTTAGGTTGTTTAGTTACATTTCCGATTTAATAAATGGTAATTGGGCCAATTCTGTAATGCAAAATGTGAACTTGTGGGTTGACCAGACCACACACAAGGTGAAGGGACGACGACGTTTCGGTCCTTCCTGGACCATTCTCAAGTTCGGGATTTAAGAATGGTCCAGGACGGACCGAAATGTCGTCGTCCCTTCACGTTCTAGTGTGTAGTCTGGTCAACATACTTCAGCCACGTTATTGTGACTCATCGCCTGAACTGGTGGGGCTCCAGCAGTACATACTGTTGACCAAATAGTTGCTAGAAGTACAATTATTTTATGATGATGGGTTCGTTTATATATACATTTCTTTCAGTGTTGATCAGACGGGTCATGTGTCATCTCAGCTAGTCCTCTTGAGTGGTCATGTACGTCACAAAAACGTTGTACTGAATTGCCCGAACCGAAACTAACCAAACCGATGGACTCACGCACAGAAAACGTGGTTGTTGGTGAGCGGATGACTTATTATACATCATATTTTGTACGGTGGGGATTTTGACGTCAAAATGCAATGTATTAACCGAAATGACCGGTCAATCAACCATAGGAAAACAGTCATATCCAGCGTCTGTATGGACGTGGACCATCAGTACACATGTGTCCCCATACACCCGTGGACACTGGGACATGAATGACATGAGCTTCCTCAAAGAACTGACATTACCAGAGATCCAAAAGCTTCCAGTTTCCCATTTCAGTGCCTCAGTGTGGTGATCCAAAGGGAAAAGCCTTGATGCTTCCTTGGTTCTGGTCCGCAATACGAGCATCGACATCGTTTGACATCGTTTACCATTAATTCAAATCCTCATTTTATAGCCTTTCAGTGTGACCAATAATAAATTAAAACAAAAAGGGAGAGGTTTAGGGAGTATGAAAAAAGAGCAAGACATGTAATTGTGAGGACCTTAAAGATTCCCTTGAATGGTACTGTGTGCCTTCCTCCTAGGCTATGGCTCTCAACTACAGCCAGATGTGCTTCTGTTTTACCACACACACCGCCCGACACATCCAGGCATTGTTGTGGTTAATCTGAACCGGCAAACTACAAATACCAGGTATGTAACAAGATACCTGTGTACTCTGTACACAGGTACTCTGTACACGGGTACTCTGTACTCGGGAACTCTGTACTCGGGAACTCTGCATATGGGTACGCTGTATGCGGGTATTCTATACGCGTGTACTCTGAAAGGACCTGCCCGAAACGCCATGCGTGCTAGTGGCTGTACAAGAATGTAAGAACTCTTGTATATATAAATAAATACAAAAATATATACAGTATACACATATGTATGTAAATTAACCGCCAGTTGGTCCCATCAACCATGTTACTCTGGAGCTGGGGAGACTTTTACACACACACACACACACACACACACACACACACACACACACACACACACACACACACACACACACGCACACACACACACACACACACACACACACGCACACACACACACACACACACGCACACACACACACACGCACGCACACACACACACACGCACACACACACACACGCACACACACACACACACGCACACGCGCACACACACACACACACACACAAGCACACACACACACACACACACACACACACACACACACACACACACACACACACACACACACACGCACACACACACACACACACACACACACACACACACGCACACACACACGCACACACACACACACACACACACACACACACACACACACACACACACACACACACACACACACGCACACACACACACACACACACACACACACACACACACACACACACACACACACACACGCACACACACACACACACACACACACGCACACACACACACACGCACACACACACACACACACACACACACACACACCGATGTGTGCCAGTGGCCGAGCGGACAGCACGCTGGACGCGTGATCCTGTGGTCCCGGGTTCAATCCCGGGCGCCGGGGAGAAACATTGGCCAGAGTTTTTTTTTCACTCTATGAACCTGTTACCTTCCAGTAAATAGATACCTGGGAGTTAGTCAGCTGTCACAGGCTGCTTCCCGAGGTTTGTGTGTGTGTGTGTGATGAGAAAAAAATAGTAGTAGTAGTAGTTAGAAACAGTTGAGAGGCGGGCCGAAAGAGCAGAGCTCAACCCCAGCTAGCACAACTAGGTGAATACAACTAGGTGAATACACACACACACCAGGAAGCAGCCCATAACAGCTGTCTAACGTCCAGGTACCTATTTACTGCTAGGTGAACAGGGGCATCAGGGGGTGAAAGAAACTCTGCCCATTTGTTTCCGCCACCTCCGGGGATTGATCCCCGGACCCTAGGACTACGAATCCCGAGCGCTGTCCACTCAGCCGTCAGGCCCCCGCGAGCATTGCTACAGCTTAGGTTAGGCTGTATTTCGCTCGGTTGAGTTAGGTTGAGCTGGATTAGGTTAGGTTAAGCTAGGTTAAATTAGGTAGATTTCAAAATCCATGAACCAGGACTTGAATCCGTCCTACCCACGGAAGATGAGTATTACGATGTAGTGAGTAATGGCCCAGGGGAGGTGAGTATTATACAGTAGGATGAGTACCAACTCATGGGAGACGAATAACGATCCAGTACAGATGAGTCTTATACATATCGGTGAGTGATGACCCACGGGAGATGAGTAATGACCCAGGATAGCTGAACAAAGATCACTGGGAGCCGAGTAACGACCCCTGATACCTGAGTAACGACTCAAGGTAGCTAACTAGTGAATTCAGGTAGCTGAGTAACGACCCCGGTAGCTGAGTAACGACCCCCGGTATATGATTAACGACCCCGGTAGCTGAGTAACGACCCCCGGTATATGAGTAACGACCCCCAGTAGCTGAGTAACGACCCCTAGTAGCTGAGTAACGACCCCAGTAGCTGAGTAACGACCCCCAGTAGCTGAGTAACGACCCCTAGTAGCTGAGTAACGACCCCCAGTAACTGAGTAACGACCCCCAGTAGCTGAGTAACGACCCCTAGTAGCTGAGTAACGACCCCCAGTAACTGAGTAACGACCCCCAGTAGCTGAGTAACGACCCCCAGTAGCTGAGTAACGACCCCCAGTAGCTGAGTAACGTCCCCCAGTAGCTGAGTAACGACTCCCGGTATATAAGTAACGACCCCCAGTAACTGAGTAACAACCCCCAGTAGCTGAGTAACGACCCCCAGTAGCTGAGTAACGACCCCCCAGTAGCTGAGTAACGACCCCCAGTAGCTGAGTAACGTCCCCAGTAGCTGAGTAACGACTCCCGGTATATGAGTAACGACCCCCAGTAGCTGAGTAACGACCCCGGTAGCTGATTAACGACCCCCGGTATACGAGTAACGACCCCCAGTAACTGAGTAACGACCCTCAGTAGCTGAATAACGACCCCCAGTAGCTGAGTAACAACCCCCTGTAGCTGAGTAACGACCCTCAGTAGCTGAGTAACGACCCTAGTAGCTGAGTAACGACCCCCAGAAGCTGAGTAACGACCCCAGTAGCTGAGTAACGACCCTCAGTAGCTGAGTAACGACCCTCAGTAGCTGAATAACAACCCTCAGTAGCTGAATAACAACCCTCAGTAGCTGAATAACGACCCCGGTATATGAGTAACGACCACCAGTAGCTGAGTAACGACCCCCGGTAGCTGAGTAACGACCCTCAGTAGCTGAATAACGACCCCCCAGTAGCTGAGTAACGACCCTCAGCAGCTGAGTAACGACCCCAGTAGCTGAGTAACGACCCCCAGTAGCTGAGTAACGACCCTCAGTAGCTGAATAACGACCCCCAGTAGCTGAGTAACGACCTCCAGTAGCTGAGTAACGACCCCCAGTAGCTGAGTAACGAGCCCCGGTAGCTGAGTAACGACCCCCAGTAGCTGAGTAACGACCCCAGTAGCTGAGTAATGACCCCAGTAGCTGAGTAACGACCGCTAGTAGCTGAGTAACGACCCCTGGTAAATGAGTAACGATCCTGGTATATTAGTAACGACAACCGGTAGCTGAGTAACGACCCTATTAGCTGAGTAACGACCCCCAGTAGCTGAGTAACGACTCTCAGTAGCTGAATAACGACCCCCAGTAGCTGAGTAACGACCCCAAGTAGCTGAATAACGACCCTCAGTAGCTAAGTAACGTTCCCCAGTAGCTGAGTAAGGACTCCCGGTATATGAGTAACGACCCCCAGTAACTGAGTAACGACCACAGTAGCTGAATAACGACCCCCAGTAGCTGAGTAACGACCCCCAGTAGCTGAGTAACCTCCCCCAGTAGCTGAGTAACAACTCCCGGTATATGAGTAACGACCCCTCAGTAGCTGAGTAACGACCCCGGTAGCTGATTAACGACCCCTGGTATATGAGTAACGACCCCCAGTAGCTGAGTAACGACCCTCAGTAGCTGAATAACGACCCCCAGTAGCTGAATAACGACCCCCAGTAGCTGAGTAATGACCCCCGGTAGCTGCGTAACGACCCTCAGTTGCTGAATAACGACCCCCAGTAGCTGAGTAACAACCCCAGTAGCTGAGTAACGACCCTAAGTAGCTGAGTAACGACCCCAGTAGCTGAGTAACGACCCTCAGTAGCTGAGTAACGACCCTCAGTAGCTGAGTAACGACCCCAGTAGCTGAGTAACGACCCTCAGTAGCTGAGTAACGACCATCAGTAGCTGAGTAACGACCATCAGTAGCTGAATAACGACCCCCGGTATATGAGTAACGACCACCAGTAGCTGAGTAACGACCCCCGGTAGCTGAGTAACGACCCCCAGTAGCTAAGTAACGACCCCCGGTATATGAGTAACGACCCCCAGAAGCTGAGTAACGACCCCCAGCAGCTGAGTAACGTCCCCCAGTTGCTGAGTAACGACCCCTTGTATATGAGTAACGACGCCAGTAGTTGAGTAACGTCCCCCAGTAGCTGAGTAACGACCCGCGGTATATGAGTAACGACCCCAGTAGCTGAGTAACGACCCCCGGTAGCTGAGTAACGTCCCCCGTAGCTGAGTAATGACCCCGGTAGCTGAGTAACGACCCCCGGTAGCTGAGGAACGACCCCCGGTATATGAGTAACGACCCCAGTAGCTGAGTAACGTCCCCCAGTAGCTGAGTAACAACTCCCGGTATATGAGTAACGACCCCTCAGTAGCTGAGTAACGACCCCGGTAGCTGATTAACGACCCCTGGTATATGAGTAACGACCCCCAGTAGCTGAGTAATGACCCTCAGTAGTTGAATAACGACCCCCAGTAGCTGAATAACGACCCCCAGTAGCTGAGTAATGACCCCCGGTAGCTGAGTAACGACCCTCAGTTGCTGAATAACGACCCCCAGTAGCTGAGTAATAACCCCAGTAGCTGAGTAACGACCCTCAGTAGCTGAGTAACGACCCCAGTAGCTGAGTAACGAACCTCAGTAGCTGAGTAACGACCCTCAGTAGCTGAGTAACGACCCCAGTAGCTGAGTAACGACCCTCAGTAGCTGAGTAACGACCCTCAGTAGCTGAATAACGACCCCCGGTATATGAGTAACGACCACCAGTAGCTGAGTAACGACCCCCGGTAGCTGAGTAACGACCCCCAGTAGCTAAGTAACGACCCCCGGTATATGAGTAACGACCCCCAGAAGCTGAGTAACGACCCCCAGCAGCTGAGTAACGTCCCCCAGTTGCTGAGTAACGACCCCTTGTATATGAGTAACGACGCCAGTAGTTGAGTAGCGTCCCCCAGTAGCTGAGTAACGACCCGCGGTATATGAGTAACGACCCCAGTAGCTGAGTAACGACTCCCGGTAGCTGAGTAACGTCCCCCGTAGCTGAGTAATGACCCCGGTAGCTGAGTAACGACCTCCGGTAGCTGAGGAACGACCCCCGGTATATGAGTAACGACCCCCAGTAGCTGAGTAACGACCCCCAATAGCTGAGTAACGACCCCGGTAGCTGATTAAAGACCCCCGGTATATGAGTAACGACCCCCGGTATATGAGTAACGACCCCCGGTAGCTGAGTAACGAGCCCCAGTAGCTGAGTAACGACCCCCAGTAGCTGAGTAACGACCCCCAGTAGCTGAGTAACGACCCCCAGTAGCTGAGTAACGTCCCCCAGTAGCTGAGTAACGACTACCGGTATATGAGTAACGACCCCCAGTGACTGAGTAACGACACCCGGTATATGAGTAACGACCCCCAGTAGCTGAGTAACGACTCCCGGTATATGAGTAAGGACCCTAGTAGCTGAGTAATGACCCCTTAGTAGCTGAGTAACGACCCCCAGTAGCTGAGTAACGACCAGCGGTAGCCGAGTAACGGCCCCCGGTAGCTGAGTAACGACCCCCAGTAGCTGAGTAACGACCCCAGTAGCTGAGTAACGACCCCAGTAGCTGAGTAACGACCCTCAGTAGCTGAGTAACGACCAGCGGTAGCCGAGTAACGGCCCCCGGTAGCTGAGTAACGACCCCTAGTAGCTGAGTAATGACCCCTTAGTAGCTGAGTAACGACCCCCAGTAGCTGAGTAACGACCAGCGGTAGCCGAGTAACGGCCCCCGGTATGTGAGTAACGACCCCCAGTAGCTGAGTAACGACCCAACAGTAGCTGAGTAACGACCCCGGTAGGTGATTAACGACCCCGGTAGGTGATTAACGACCCCCGGTATATGAGTAACGACCCCCAGTAGCTGAGTAACGACCCCCAGTACCTGAGTAACGACCCCCAGTAGCTGAGTAACGACCCCCGGTATTTGAGTAACGACCCCCGGTATTTGAGTAACGACCCCCGGTATATGAGTAACGACCCCCGGTATATGAGTAACGATCCCCAGTAGGTGAGTAACGACCCCAGTAGGTGAGTAACGACCCCAGTAGGTGAGTACAGGCCGTGTAGCAGTTGTTAGATGAGGGTTGCCAGGAGGGAGGGAGGGGGGGGGGTGAGTGGCACTGACCCAGCCAGCCAGGCCGCCGGTGCCACAAGCCCGGCTGGCACTCAGGGATGAGTGACGCCTTACCGTGAGTGATGATGTTGATGGTCTCGTTGTGGAAGTAGAAGAGACTCATGAGGCAGCCCCAGGCGGAGAGCAGCGGCCGGTAGCCCGTCTCGATGTAAGGGTTGAACTGAAGATGCTTCGGGATCTCCTTCCTGCTCAGGAGCGCTTTCTTAGACCACACGTGTAAGGAACACTGGCTGCTGCTGCTGCTGTTGCCTGGCTCGTGCGGCTCCCCGGACATAACAACACCATTGTGCAGGGCGGAGCAGTTCTGCTCGCTAGTGTCGGGTAGTGTTCTTTGTGTGAGGACACTGGCGGCGTCGGCAACCCCGCCGTCGTCGCCGCCGCCGCTCACCGCGCCCAAACCTTTTCCTGACATTTTTCCCCAATTGTGGGTCTCGAGGGGGGGGCGGGGGGAGGTGGACGACTGGTCACACTTTGCACATTAACACACAATATTGTGAGCCGTAGAGCGGGGTGCGAGAGGCTCGGGGAGAGTGAGAGAGTGAGAGAGAGAGAGAGAGGAGAGAGGAGAGGAGGGAGCGTGAGTGTGTTCGCGTGCGCGGGGCGGGAGACTGCGGGAGTGAGGCCGGACGCGGCTGCCAGAGCCGGACAAGTGAGCAGAGCGGCGCGCGCTCCCCCCTCCTCCTCTCCCTCCATCACTAGTCACAAAACTCCTCTACCTCATTTCGCTTCCCTAACACTGTTTGTTATCAGTAATATGTATTATATTGCCATAAATTTCATGTTGTATTGATATATATGTCTGACTGTATGGAACGAATATCGAAATAAATTCGTACGTTGCAACCTAGCACGTGTTATTGCCGGTGTTTTGTTCTCATCTCCGTAAAACTGATACTAGAGCTCTCCGTTACCGACAAATACCCATTAAAAAACAAACGTAAACAAACTGTCTGAACAAATTTACGATCGCTATACAAAATTATTCGCAAATATGGAAATAAATATAGAGTATTTGAGGGTGAAAGCGACAATAGGCAACCATTGACCCAGTCAGCTGTTGGATCGATGGCGGGTGGATGGTGCCAAGGGGGGGGGCCGGTGCCAGGGGGGGGCCGGTGCCAGGGTGGGGGCCGGTGCCAGGCTTCAGGGGGAGGGTGCCAAAGGGCAACGGTGCCAAGGTGCCGTGGCCAGGTGGTCAGGGTACAATAGGTAACTGTGCCAGGATACCAGGGGGCCAAGGTGCCACAGTAGCAGGGGGCCAAGGTGCAGGGGGAGGGTTGACCTACGCCTGCCACCCTCAATACGCACTAGTGACCCACACGCTGGCCATTCATCAAGCCGTTACGCGTCCACTTACGAAACCTGTACATCTTTTAACATTTATGATGACCTTATTTTCACTTATTAAACATCTTAAGGGGAAACGAAGTGTCATAACCCAAGGTTATTATTGTTATAAACAACTTCCTTGTGTTTTATGACTCATAAACTGCATAATATTTGTAAACAACGCCGCCATGATGTAGGAAAGATGTAGAGGTTTCGTAAGTGGGACTTGGAGAATCCTGGCCGAAGACAGCTGGTATTTAACGGTGTACTCACCTAGCTGCACTTTCCTAGTTGTGCTTGCGGGGGTTGAGCTTAGGATCTTGGGGTCCCGCTTCTCAACTGCATGGCAGTCAGCTGATGTACAGGTGCCACTGTACTATCGTATGTAAACGTGTGTGTGTACTCACCTAGTTGTGCTGGCGGGGGTTGAGCTCTGACTCTTTGGTCCCGCCTCTCAACCGTCAATCAACTGGTGTACAGATTCCTGAGCCTACTGGGCTCTATCATATCTACATTTGAAACTGTGTATGGAGTCAGCCTCCACCACACCACTGCCTAATACATTCCATCCGTTAACTACTCTGACACTGAAAAAGTTCTTTCTAACGTCTCTGTGGCCCATTTGGGTACTCAGTTTCCACCTGTGTCCCCTTGTTCGCGTACCACCAGTGTTGAATAGTTTATCCTTGTCTACCCTGTCAATTCCCCCTGAGGATTTTGTAGGTAGTGATCATGTCTCCCCTTACTTTTCTGTCTTCCAGTGTCGTAAGGTGCATTTCCCGCAGCCTTTTCTTGTAATTCATGCTTCTTAGTTCTGGGACTAGTCTAGTGGCATACCTCTGAACTTTTTCCAGCTTCGTCTTGTGCTTGACAAGGTACGGGCTCCATGCTAGGGCCGCTTACTCCAGGATTGGTCTTACGTATGTGGAATACAAGATTCTGAATGATTCCTTACACAGGTTCCTGAAGGCTGTTCTGATGTTAGCTAGCCTCGCATATGCCGCAGACGTAATTATTTTATGTGGGCTTCAGGAGACAGGTTTGGTATGATATCAACTCTTAGATCTTTCTCTCTGTCCGTTTCATGAAGTACTGCAGCTCCCATTCTGTATCCTGTATCTGGCCTCCTGTTTCCACCACCTAGTTTCATTACGTTGCATTTACTCGGGTTGAACTTTAGCAGCCATTTGTTGGACCATTCATTCAGTCTTTCTAGGTCATCTTGTAGCCTCCTACTATCATCCTCAGTTTCAATCCTCCTCATAATTTTAGCATCATCAGCAAACATTGAGAGAAACGAGTCTATACCCTCTGGGAGATCATTTACATATATCAGAAACAGTATAGATCCAAGTACTGACCCCTGCGGGACTCCACTGGTGACGTCTCGCCAATCTGAGACCTCACCCCTCACAGTGACTCGTTGTCTTCTGTTGTTTAGGTACTCCCTTATCTAATGGAATTCCTTCCCTTTCACTCCAGCCTGCATCTCCAGCTTTTTTACTAGCCTCTTGTGTGGTACTGTATCAAAGGCTTTCTGGCAATCCAAAATATGCAGTCTGACCACCCTCTCTTTCTTGCCTGATTTTTGTTGCCTGGTCGTAGAATTCAATTAACCCTGTGAGGCAGGACTTGCCATCCCTGAATCCATGTTGATGCTGTGTTACAATGTTCTTTCGCTCCAGATGTTCCACTAGCTTTCTTCGCACAATCTTCTCCATCAGCTTGCATGGTATGCAGGTTAGGGACACTAGTGTGTAATTACCTAAGTGTAATTACCTAAGTGTAGTTACAGGATGAGAGCTACGCTCGTGGTGTCCCGTCTTCCCAGAACTCTTTGTCATATAACGCTTTGAAACTACTGCCGGTCTTGGCCTCCACCACCTTCTCACCTAACTTGTTCCAACCGTCTACCACTCTGTTTGTGTAAGAATACTTTCTAATATTTTGTCGGCACATTTGTTTCATTAGCTTGAATCTGTGTCCTCTTGTTCATGAAGTTGCTGATTTCAGAAATTCCTCTTTAACAATTTGGTCGATTCCTGTTAGTATTTTGTATGTGGTGATCATATCTCCTCTTTTTCTTCTATCTTCTAGTTTTGGCATGTTTAACGCCTCTAGTCTCTCCTCGTAACTTTTGTTTTTCAGTTCCGGAAGCCATTTTGTATCATGCCGTTGCACCTTTTCCAGTGTATTGATGTGCTTCTGGAGGTTTGGGCCCCACACAACTGCTACATATTCCAGTGTTGGTCTCACAACAGTCATGAACAGTTCCTGTAGTATTTCACCATCCATATAATTAACAGCAAGTCTCAAGTTGGAAAGCGACACATCCGCTCCTCTCACAATGTTCTTTATGTGTTCCTCTGGCAACACCTTACTCTCCACCCCCCCCCCTTAGGTCTCTTTCTTTATTAGAGTTCTGTAATTACTTTCCACATAATTGGTAAGTTGTGTGTGGTCTATTTTCTCCGATTCCACATTCCATAACATGGCATATGTTCACATTGAATTCCATTTGTCACTACAAGATATCTAGCCATCATGGTTGTGCCAGGGGACAGATATTCAGCCATCATGGTTTTGCCATGATCAGATATCCAAAGATTCATGGTTGAGCCAGGGTTAGATATCTTGCCTTCATGGATGTGCCAGGAATAGATATCTTGCCTTCATGGTTGTGCCAGGGGCAGATATCTTGCCTTCATGGTTGTGCCAGAGGAAGATATCTTGCCTTCATGGTTGTGCCAGGGGCAGATATCTTGCCTTCATGGTTGTGCCAGGGGCAGATATCTTGCCTTCATGGTTGTGCCAGAGGAAGATATCTTGCCTTCATGGTTGTGCCAGGGGCAGATATCTTGCCTTCATGGTTGTGCCAGAGGAAGATATCTTGCCTTCATGGTTGTGCTAGAGTCAGATATCTTGCCTTCATGGTTGTGCCAGGGTTATATATCTGGCCCTCATGGTTGTGCCTGAGGTTAGATATCCAACCGTCACGGTTGTGCAAGGGGCAGATAGCTAGCCAGCGAGCACTGAACCACTCGCAATCCTCAAACAATGGTCGTCCAAGCTGGAGAGATCCCACACACAGACAATAAATTTACCTTATCGTGTGTTCAAATTCGGAATTTATAAATTAAATTATTATTGTTATGTATAGGCGTAGATTAGATGTTTATGTTCTGTTAACAATTATTATTTTCTGATATTGGTGAAGCATTAAGTGAGATGACATTTGAATAGGTGACGAGTATCCTGACAGTATTCCTCCCTCCCTCCCTCCCTCTTATCCTGACAGTATTCCTCCCTCCCTCCCTCCCTCTTATCCTGACAGTATTCCTCCCTCCCTCCCCCTTATCCTGACAGTATTCCTCCCTCCCTCCCTCTTATCCTGACAGTATTCCTCCCTCCCTCCCCCTTATCCTGACAGTATTCCTCCCTCCCTCCCTCTTATCATGACAGTATTCCTCCCTCCCTCCCTCTTATCCTGACAGTATTCCTCCCTCCCTCACTCCCTCTTATCCTGACAGTATTCCTCCCTCCCTCCCTCTTATCCTGACAGTATTCCTCCCTCCCTCCCCCCTTATCATGACAGTATTCCTCCCTACCTCCCCCCTTATCCTGACAGTAATCCTCCCTCCCTCCCTCCCCCTTATCCTGACAGTATTCCTCCCTCCCTCCCCCTTATCATGACAGTATTCCTCCCTCCCTCCCTCTTATCATGACAGTATTCACCCCTCCCTCCCCTTTATCATGACAGTATTCCTCCCTCCCTCCCCCTTATCATGACAGTATTCCTCCCTCCCTCGCCCTTATCCTGACAGTATTCCTCCCTCCCTCCCTCCCTACCTACCTACCTCCCTCCCTCCCTCTTATCCTGACAGTATTCCTCCATCCCTCCCTCCCTCCCCCTTATCCTGACAGTATTCCTCCCTCCCTCCCTCCCTCCCTCCCTCCCTCCCTCCCTCCCTCCCTCCCTCCCTCCCTCCCTCCCTCCCTCCCTCCCTCCCTCCCTCCCTCCCTCCCCCTTATCCTGATAGTATTCCTTCCTCCCTCCCTCTTATCCTGACAGTATTCCTCCATCCCTCCCCTTTATCCTGACAGTACTCCTCCCTCCCTCCCATTTATCCTGGCAGTATTCCTCCCTCCCTCCCCCTTATCATGACAGTATTCCTCCCTCCCTCGCCCTTATCCTGACAGTATTCCTCCCTCCCTCCCTCCCTCCCTCCCTCCCTCCCTCCCTCCCTCCCTCCCTCCCTCCCTCCCTCCCTCCCTCCCTCCCTCCCTCCCTCCCTCCCTCCCTCCCTACCACCCTCCCTCCCCTTATCCTGACAGTATTCCTCCATCGCTCCCTCCCTCCCCCTTATCCTGACAGTATTCTTCCCTCCCTCCCTCCCTCCCTCCCTCCCTCCCTCCCTCCCTCCCTCCCTCCCTCCCTCCCTCCCTCCCTCCCTCCCTCCCTCCCTCCCTCCCTCCCTCCCTCCCTCCCTCTCTCCCTCCCTCCCTCCCTCCCTCCCTCCCTCCCTCCCGCCCTCCCTCTTATCCTGACAGTATTCCTCCCTCCCTCCCCCTTATCCTGACAGTATTCCTCCCTCCCTCTCCCTTATCCCGACAGTATTACTCCCTCCCTCCCCCTTATCCTGACAGTATTACTCCCTCCCTCCCCCTTATCCTGACAGTATTCTTCCCTCCCTCCCCCTTATCCTGACAGTATTCCTCCCTCTCTCCCCCTTATCCTGGCAGTATTCCTCCCTCCCTCCCCCTTATCCTGACAGTATTACTCCCCTCCCTCCCCCTTATCCTGACAGTATTCCTCCCTCCCTCCCTCCTCCTTATCTTGGCAGCATTCCAGCCTCCCTCCCCCTTATCCTGGCAACATTCATCCCTCCCTCCCCCTTATCCTGACAGTATTCCTCCCTCCCTCCCCTGATCCTTACAGTATTACTCCCTCCCTCCCTCCCCCTTATCCTGACAGTATTCCTCCCCTCCCTCCCCTTTATCCTGGCAGCATTCCTCCACCCCTCCCCCTTATCCTGACAGTATTTCTCCCTCCCTCCCCCTTATCCTGAGAGTATTCCTCTCTCTTTTCGCCTTATCGTGACAGTATTCCCCCTTCCTTCCCCCTTATCCTGACAGTATTCTTCCCTCCCTCCCCCTTATCCTGACAGCATTACTCCCTCCCTCCTTACCTCCCCCTTATCCTGACCCTGACAGCATTACTCCCTCCCTCCCCCTTATCCTGAGAGTATTCCTCCCTCCCTCCCTCTTTCCCTCCCCCTTATCCTGATAGTATTACTCTCTCCCTCCCCCCTTATCTTGACAGTATTCTTCCCTCCCTCCCTCCCCTTATCCTGACACTATTCCTCTCTCCCTTACCCTTATCCTGACAGTATTCCTCCCTCCCTTCTCCTTATCCTGGCAGTAATCCTCCCTCCCTCCCTCCCCCTTATTCTGACAGTATTCCTCCCTCCTTCCTTCTTATCCTGACAGCATTACTCCCTCCCTCCTCCTTATCCCGACAGCATTCCTCCCTCCCTCACCCTTATCCAGAGAGTATTCCTCCCTCCTTCCCCCTTATCCTGACAGTATTCCTCCCTCCCCCTTATCCTGACAGTATTACTCCCTCCCTCCGTCTTATCCCGACAGTATTACTCCCTCCCTCCCCTTATCTTGACAGTATTCCTCCCTTCCTCCCCCTTATCCTATCAGCATTCCTCCCTCCCTCCGTCCCTCCCTCCCTCCCTCCCTTCCCCTTATCCTGACAGTATTCCTCCCTCCCTCCCTCCCTCGCCCTTATCCTGAGAGTATTCCTCTCTCCCTCCCTCCCTCCCTCCCTCCCTCCCTTATCTTGACAGTATTCCTCCCTACCTCCCCCTTATCCTGACAGTATTCCTCCCTCCCTCCCCCTTTATCCTGACAGTATTCTTCCCTCTCTCCCTCTCTCCCTCTCTCCCTCTCTCCCTCCCTCCCTTCCTGCCTCCCTCCCTCCCTCCCTCCCTCCCTCCCCCTTATCCTGACAGTATTCTTCCCACCCTCCCCCTTATCCTGGCAGCATTCCTCACTCCCTCTCTCCTATCCTGACAGTAGTCCTCCCTCCCTCCCTCACTCTCCCTTATCCTTACAATATTCCTCTCTCCCTCCCCCTTATCCTGACTGTATTACTCCCTCCCTCCCCCTTATCCTGACAGTATTCCACCCTCTCTCCCTCCCTCTTATCGTGACAGTATTATTCCCTCCCTCCCTCTTATCCTGGCAGTATTACTCCCTCCCTTCCCCTTATCCTGGCAGTAATCCTCCCTCCCTCCCCCTTATTCTGACAGTATTCCTCCCTCCCTCCTTCTTATCCTGACAGCATTACTCCCTCCCTCCTCCTTATCCCGACAGCATTCCTCCCTCCCTCACCCTTATCCAGAGAGTATTCCTCCCTCCTTCCCCCTTATCCTGACAGTATTCCTCCCTCCCCCTTATCCTGACAGTATTCCTCTCTCCCTCCCTCACTTCCCCTTATCCTGACCGTATTCCTCCCTCCCTCCATCTCTCCCTCCCTCCCTCCCTCCCTCCCTCCCTCCCTCCCTCCCTCCCTCCCTCCCTCCCTCCCTCCCTCCCTCCCTCCCTCCCTCCCTCTCTCCCTCCGTCCGTCCCTCCCTCCCTCCCTCCCTCCCTCCCTCCCTCCCTCCCTCCCTCCCTCCCTCCCTCCCTCCCTCCCTCCCTCCCTCCCTCCCTCCCTCCCTCCCTCCCTCCCTTCCTCCCTCCCTCCCTCCCTTCCTCCCTCCCTCCCCCTTATCCTGACAGTATTCCTCCCTCCCTCCCCCTTATTCTGACAGTATTACTCCCTCCCTCCTTCCCCCCTTATCCTGACAGTATTCCTCCATCCCTCCCTCCCCCTTATCCTGACAGTACTCCTACCTCCATCCTTCCCTTTAATCCTGAGAGTATTCCTCCCTCCCTCCCTCCCCCTTATCCTGACAGTGTTACTCCCTCCATCCTTCTTATCCTGACAGTATTTTTCCCTCCCTCCCCTTGTCCTGACAGCATTACTCCTTCCCTCCCTCCCTCTCTCCCTCCCCCTTATCCTGACAGTATGCCTCTCTCTCTCAACCTTATCCTGGCAGTATTGCTCCCTCCCTCCCCCTTATCCTTAAAGTATTTACTCCTCCCTCCCTCCCTCCTCTTTATCCTGACAGTGTTCCTTCCTCCCTCCCCCTTATCCTGGCAGCATCCCTCCCTCCCTCCTTCTTATCCGGCAGCATTCCTCCCTCCCCCTTATACTGACAGTATTTCTCCCTCCCTCCCACTTATCCTGACAGTGTTCCTCCCTCCCTCCCCCTTATCCTGACGGTATTACTCCCTCCTTCCCTCCCCCATATCCTGACAGTATTCCTCCCTCCCTCCCCCTTATCCTGACAGTTTTCCTCCCCCTCTCCCTCTTATCCTGGCAGCATTCTTCCATCTTTCCCCCTTATCCTGACAGTATTCCTACCTCCCTTCCCCTTATCCTGACAGTATTCCTTTCTCCCTCCCCCTTATCTTGACAGGAATTGCCCTATCCCTTCCCCTTATCCTGACAGTATTCTTCCCTCTCTCTCACTTATCCTGACAACATTACTCCCTCACTCCCTCCCTCCCCCTTATACTGACAGTATTCCTCCCTTCCTCCCCTTCATCCTGACAGTATTCCTCCCTCCCTTTCTTCTTATCCTATCAGTATTCCTCCCTCCTTCCCTCCCTCCTTATCTTGACAGTATTCCTCCCTCCTTCCCTCTTATCCTGACAGTATTCTTCCCTCCCTCCCTCCCTTCCTCCCCCTTATCCTGAAAGTATTCCTCCCTCCCTCCCTCCTTCCCTTCCTCCCTCCCTCCCTCCCTCCCTCCCCCTTATCTTGCTAGTATTCCTCCCTCCCCCATATCCTGAAAGTATTCCTCCCTCCCTCCTCCTTATCCTGACACTATTCCTACCTCCCTCCCCCTTATCCTGACAGTATTACTCCCTCCCTCCCTCCCTCCCCCCTTATTATGATAGTATTCCTCCCTCTCCACCTTATCCTGACATTATTCCTCCCTACCCCTTCCCCTTATCCTGACAGTATTCCTCCCTCCCTCCCTCCCCTTATCCTGACAGTATTACTCTCTCCCTCTCCCTTATCCAGACAGTATTCTTCCTTCCCTCCCCTTTATCCTGACATTATTCCTCCCTCCCTCCCCCTTGTCCTGACCGTATTATTCTCTCCTTCTAGCTTATCCTGGCAGCATTCCTCCCTTTCTCCCCCTTATCCTGACAGTATTTCTCCCTCCCTCCCCTTATCCTGACAGTATTACTCCTTCCCTCCCCTTTATCCTTACAATAGTCCTACTTCTCTCCCTCCCCCTTATCTTGACAGTATTCCTCCCTCCCTCCCTCTTATCCTGGCAGTATTACTCACTCCCTCCCTCTTATCCTGGCAGCATCCCTCCCTCCCTCCCTCCTCCTTATCTTGGCAGCATTCCTCCGTCCCTCCTACTTTTCCTGACAGTATTCCTCCCTCCCTCCCCCTTATGGTGACAGCATTCCTCCCTCCGTCCTCCTAATCCTGACAGCATTCCTTCATCCCTCCCCCTTATCCTGACAGTATTCCTCCCTCCCTGCCCCTTATGCTGACAGCATTCCTCCCTCCGTCCTCCTTATCCTGACAGCATTCCTTCATCCCTCCCCCTTATCCTGACAGTATTCCTCCCTCCCTCCCCCTTATCCTGACATTATTCCTCCCCCTCCCCTTTATCCTGACCGTATTATTCCCTCCTTCTAACTTATCCTGGCAGCATTCCTCCCTCCCTCCCCCTTATCCTGACAGTATTCTTCCCTCCCTCGCCCTTATCCTGACAGTATTCCTCCCTCCCTCCCTTACTTCCCCTTATCCTGACAGTATTACTCCCTCCCTCCCCTTTATCCTGGCAGTATTCCTCCCTCCCTCCCTCTTATCCCGAGAGTATTCCTCCCTCCCTCCCCCTTGTCTTGACAGTATTATTCCCTCCCTCACCCTTTTCCTGACAGTATTCCAACCCTTTCCCCTCTTATCCTGACAGTATTCCTCCCTCCCTCCCCCTATCCTGACAGTATTACTCCCTCCCTCCCCCTTATCCTGACAGTATTACGCCTTCCCCCCTTCTTATCCTGACAGTATTCCTCCCTCCCTCCCCCTAATCCTGACAGTATTCCTCCCTCTCTCCCCCTTATCCTGACAGTATTCCTCCCTCCCTCCTTCCCTCCCCCTTATTCTGACAGTATTCCTAATTCCCGCCCCCTTATCCTTACAGTATTCTTCCCTCCCTCCCCCTTATCCTGACAGTATTCCTCCCTCCCTCCCTCTGGGGAGCCGGTCGGCCGAGCGGACAGCACGCTGGGCTTGTGATCCCGTGGTCCTGGGTTCTATCCCAGGCGCCGGCGAGAAACAATGGGCAGAGTTTCTTACACCCTATGCACCTGTTACCTAGCAGTAAAATAGGTACCTGGGTGTTAGTCAGCTGTCACGGGCTGCTTCCTGGGGGTGGAGGCCTGGTCGAGGACCGGGCCGCGGGGACACTAAAAAGCCCCGAAATCATCTCAAGTTAACCTCCCTCCCTCTTATCCTGACAGCATTTCTCCGTCCCTACCTCCCTCATACCCTGACAGTATTACTCGCTCCCTCCCTCTCCAATATCCTGACAGTATTACTCCCTCCCTCCTCATCCTGAGAGTATTCCTCCCTCCCTCCCTCCCCCTTTTCCTGACAGTATTCCTCCCTCACTCCCCCTTATCCTGACATCATTCCTCCCTCCCTCCCCCTTATCCTGACAGTATTCCTCCCTCCCTCCCTCCCCCATATCCTGACAATATTCCTCCCTCCTTACCTACCCCTTATCCTGGCAGTATTCCTCCCTCTCTCCCCCTTATCCTGGCAGCATTCCTCCATCCCTCCCCTTATCCTGACAGTATTCCTACCTACCTCCCCCTTATCCTGACAGTATTCCTCTCTCCTTCCCTCCCCCTTATCTTGACAGTATTCCCCCTTCCGTCCCCCTTATCCTGACAGTATTCTTCCCTTTCTCCCCCTTATCCTGACAGAATTACTCCCTCCCTCCCTCCCTCCCTCCCTCTTATCCTGACAGTATTCCTCCCTACCTCGCCCTTATCCTGACAATATTCCTCCCTCCCTACCTACCCCTTATCCTGACAGCATTCCTCCCTCCCTCCCTCTTATCCTGACAGTATTCCTCCCTCCCTTCCTTCTTATCTTATCAGTACTCCTTCCTCCTTACTTCCCCCTTATCTTGACAGTATTCCTCCCTCTTTCCCTCTTATCCTGACAGTATTCTTCCCTCCCTCCCTCCCTCCCTCCCTCCCTCCCCCTTATCCTGACAGTATTCCTACCTCCCTCCCTCCCTCCCCCCTTATCTTGCCTGTATTCCTCCCTCCCTCCCTCCCTCCCCCCTTATCTTGCCTGTATTCCTCCCTCCCTCCCTCCCTCCCTCCCTCCCTCCCTCCCTCCCTCCCTCCTTCCCTCCCTCCCTCCCTCCCTCCCTCCCTCCCTCCCTCCCCCCATATCCTGACAGTATTCCTCCCTCCCTTCCCCTTATCCTGACAGTATTACTCCCTCCCTCCCTCCCCCCTTATCCTGACAGTATTCCTCCCTCCCTCCCCCTTATCCTGACATTATTATTCCCTCCCTCCTTCCCTCCCTCCCTCCCTCTTATCCTGACAGTATTCCTCCCTCCCTCCTCTTATTCTGACAGTATTACTCTCTCCCTCACCCTTATCCAGACAGTATTCTTCCCTCCCTCCCCTTTATCCTGACATTATTCTTCCCTCCCGGTCAAGAGGGAGCCGGTCGGCCGAGCGGACAGCACGCGGGACTTGTGATCCCGTGGTCCTTGGTTCAATCCCAGGCGCTGGCAAGAAACAATGGGTAGAGTTTCTTTCACCCTATGCCCCGGTTATCTAGCAGCAAAATAGGTACCTGGGTGTTAGTCAGCTGTCACAGGCTGCTTCTTGGGGGTGGAGGCCTGGTCGAGGACCGGGCCGCGGGGACACTAAAAGCCCCGAAATCATATCAAGATAACCTCAAGATCTCAAGATAACCTCCTTCCCCCTTATCCTGCCAGTAATATTCCCTCCTAATTTATCCTGGCAGCATGTCCTTATCCTGACAGTATTCTTCCCTCCCTCTCCCTTATCCTGAAAGTATTCCTCCCTCTCTCCCCCTTATCTTGACAGTATTCCCCCTTCCGTCCCCTTTATCCTGACAGTATTCTTCCCTTTCTCCCCCTTATCCTGATAGCATTACTCCCTCCCTCCCTCCCTCCACTTATCCTGGCAGTATTCCTTCCTCCCTCACCCTTATCCTGACAGCATTCCTCCCTCCCTCCCCCTCTTATCCTGACAGTATTCCTCCCTCCCTCCCTCTTATCCTGACAGTATTACTCCCTCCCTCCCCCTTATCCTGACAGTATTACTCCCTCCATTTTATACTGACAGTATTCCTACCTCCCTCCCCCTTATCCTGACAGTGATCCTCCCTCTCTCCCCCTTATCTTAGCAGCATTCCTCCCTCCCTCCCTCCACCTTATCCTGACAGTATTACTCCCTCTCTCCCTCCCTCCCCCTTTTCCTGTCAGTATTCCTCCCTCCTCCCTCCCCCCCTTATCCTGGCAGCATTTCTCCTTCCCTCTCCCTTTTCCTGGCAGCATTTCTCACTCCCTCCTCCTTTTCCTGACAGTATTCCTCCCTCCCTCCCCCTTATCCTGACCACATCCTCCCTCCCTTCCTTTGTCCTGACTATATTAATCGCTCCCTCCGTCACTCTTATCTTGACATTATTCCTATCTCCCTCCCTCCCCCATTATCATGACAGCGTTCCTCCCTTCCTCCCCTTATCCTGGTAGTATTCCTCCCTCCCTCCCTCCCTCCCCCTTATTCTGACAGTATTCTTCCCTCCCTCCCTCCCTCCGTTCCCCTTATCCTGACAGTATTATTCCCTCCCTCCCCCTTATTCTAACAGTATTCTTCCCTCCCTCCCCCTTATCCTGACTGTATTCCTCCCTCCTTCCCTCTTATCTTGACAGTATTCTTCCCCTCCCTCCCTCCCTCACCCTTATCATGACAGTATTCCTCCCTCTCTCCCCCTTATCCTGACAGTATTACTCTCTCCTTCTCCCTTATCCAGGCAGTATTCTTCCTTCCCTCCCCTTTATCCTGACATTATTCCTCCCTCCCTCCCCCTTATCCTGACAGTATTATTCCTTCCTTCTAACTTATCCTGGCAGCATTCCTCCCTTTCTCCCCCTTATCCTGACAGTATTCTTCCCTCCCTCGCCCTTATCCTGACAGTATTCCTCCCTCCCTCCTTCACTCCCCCTTATCCTGACAGTATTCCTCCATCCCTCCCCTAATCCTGACAGTAATACTCCTTCCCTCCCGTTTATCCTGACAATATTCCTCCTTCTCTCCACCCCTTATCTTGAGAGTATTCCTCCCTCCCTCCCTCCCCCTTATCCTGACAGTATTACTCCCTCCCTCCCTCTTATCCTGACAGTATTCCTCCCTCCCTCCCCCTTATCCTGACAGCATTCCTCCCTCCCTCCCCTTATCCTGACAGCATTCCTCCATCCCTCCCTCTTATCCTGACAGCTTTCCTCCATCCCTCCCCCTTATCCTGACAGTATTCCTACCTCCCTGCACCTTATCTTGACAGTATTCCTCTCTCCCTCCCCCCTTATCCTGACAGCTTTCCCCCATCCCTCCCCTTATCCTGACAGTATTTTTCCCTTTCTCCCCCTTATCCTGACAGCATTACCCCCTCCCTCCCTCCCTCCTTCTTATCCTGACAGTATTCCTCCCTACCTCGCCCTTATCCTGACAGTATTCCTCCCTCCCTCCCTCCCCCTTATCCTGACAGTATTCTTCTCTCCTTCCTTATTATCCTAACAGTATTCTTCCCTCACTCTTCCTTATCCTAACAGTATTCTTCCCTCCCCCCCTTATCCTGACAATATTCCTCCCTCCCTACCTTCCCCATATCCTTACAGCATTCCTCCCTCCCTCCCCCTTATCCTGACAGTATTCCTCACTCCCTTCCTTTTTATCCTATCAGTATTCTTCCCTCCCTCCCTCCCTCTCTACCTCCCTCCCTCCCTCCCTCCCCTTTATCCTGACAGTATTTCTCCCTCCCTCCATCCCTCCCTCCCTCCCTCCCTCCCTCCCTCCCTCCCTCCCTCCCTCCCTCCCTCCCCCTTTTATCTTGCCAGTATTCCTCCCTCCCTCCCTCCCCTCATATCCTGACAGTATTCCTCCCTCCCTCCCTCCCTCCCCCTTATCCTGACAGTATTCCTTCCTCCCTACCCATTATCCTGACAGTATTACTCCCTCCCTCCCTCACTCCCCCCTTATCCTGACAGTATTCCTCCCTCCCTCCCCCTTATCCTGACAGTATTACTCTCTCCCTCCCCTTTATCCAGACAGTATTCTTCCCTCCCTCACCTTTATCTTGACATTATTCCTCCCTCCCTCCCCCTTATCCTGACAGTATTATTTCCTCCTTCTAACTTATCCTGGCAGCATTCCTCCCTCCCTCCCACTTATCCTGACAATAGTCTTCCCTCCCTCCCCCTTATCCTGGCAGCATTCCTCCCTCCCCTTTCCCTTATCCTGACAGTATTCCTCCCTCCCTCCCCCTTTTCCTGAGAGTATTCCTCATTTCCGCCCCTTATCCTGACAGTATTCTTCCCTACCTCCCTCCCTCACCCTTATCCTGACAGTATTCCTCCCTCCCTCCCTCTTATCCTGATCGTATTACTCCCTCCCTCCCCCTTATCCTGACAGTATTCCTCCCTCATTCCCCCTTATCCTGACAGTATTCCTCCCTTCCTCCCTCCCTCCCCCTTATCCTGACAGTATTTCTCCCTCCCTTCCTCCCTCCCCCTTATCCTGACAGTTTTCCTCTCTCCCTACCTTTATCCTGACATTATTACTCCATCCCTCCCCATTATCCTGACAGTATTCTTCCCTCCCTCCCTCCCCCTAATCCTGACAGTATTCCTCCCTCCCTCCCTCGTATCCTGACAGTATTACTCCCTCTCTCCTCTTATCCTGGCATTATTTCTCTCTCCCTTCCGTTATCCTGCCAGTATTCCTCCCTCCCTCGCTCCATCCCTTTCCTTATCCTCACAGTATTCCTCCCTCTCTCCCCCTTATCCTCGCAGTATTCCTCCCTCCCTCCCTCCCCTTTATCCTGACAGTATTATTCCCTTTCTCCCTCCCTCCCGTGTATCCTGACAGTATTCCTCCCTCCCTCTCCCTTATCCTGACAGTATTCCTCCCTCCCTCCCTCTTATCTTGACAGTATTCTTCCCTCCCTCCTTCCCTCCCCCTTATCCTGACAATATTCTTCCCTACCTCCTTCCCCATTATCATGACAGTATTCCTCCCTCCTTCCTTCCCTCTTCCTTATCCTGACAGTATTCTTACCTCCCCCCTTTATCCTGACAGTATTCCTAACTCCCTCCCTCCCCCTTATCCTGACAGTATTCATCCCTCCCTCCCTCCCTCTCTCCCCCTTATCCTGACAGTATTCCTCCCTCCCTCCCCCTTATCCTGACAGTATTTTTCCCTCCCTCTCTCCCTCCCCATTATCCTCACAGTATTCCTCCCTCCTTCCACCTTATCCTGATAGTATTCCTCCCTCCCTCCCTCTCCCTTATCCTGACAGAATTCCTCCCACCCTTCTCTTTATCCTGACATTATTCCTCCCTCCCTCCACCTTATCCTGACAGTATTCCTCCCTCCCTCTCTCTTATCCTGACAGTATTCTTCCCTCCCTCCCTCTCCGTTATCCTGACAGTATTCTTTCCTCCCTCCCACCCTCCCCCTTATCCTGACAGAATTACTCCCTTCCTCCCTCTTATCCAGACAGTATTCCTCTCTCCCTCACTGTTATCCTGACAGTATTCCTCCCACCCTCCCTCCACCCTATCCTGACAGTATTCCTCCCTCCCTCCCCGGTATCCTGACAGTATTCCTCCCTCCCTCCCCGGTACCCTGACAGTATTCCCCCCTCCCTCCCTCCCTCTCCCTTATCCTTACAGTATTACTCCCTCCTTCCCCCTTATCCTGACAGTATTACTCCCTCTCTCCCTCTTATCCTGACAGTATTTCTCCCTCCCTCCCTCTTATCCTGACAGTATTCTTCCCTCCCTCGCTCCCTCACCCTTATCCTGACAGTATTCCTCCATCTTTCCTTCCTTCCCATTATCCTGACAGTATTCTTCCCTCCCCTCTTTATCCTGACAGTATTCCTCACTCCCTTCCATTCCTCCCTCCCCCTTATCCTGACAGTATTCTTCCCTCCCTCCCCCTTATCCTGACAGTATTCCTCCCTCACTCCCTCCTCCTTATCCTGACAGTATTCTTCCCTTCCTCTCCCTTATCCTGACAGTATTCCTTCCTCTCTTCCTCCTTGTTATCCTGACAGTATTCCTCCCTCCCTCCCTCCCTCCCCCTTATCCTGACAGTATTATTCCCTCCCTCCCTCCTTACCCATTATCCTGACAGTATTCCTCCCTCCCTCCCCATTATCCTGACAGTATTCCTCCCTCCCTCCTTCCCTCTCCCTTATTCTGACAGTATTACTCCTTCCCACCCCCTTATCCTGATAGTATTACTCCCTCCCTCCCCCTTATCACGACAGTATTCTTCCCTCCTTCCCCTCAATCCCCCTTATCCTGACAGTATTCCTCCGTCCTTCCTTCCCTCCCCCGTATCCTGACATTATTCTTCCCTACCTTCCTCCCTCCCCCTTATCCTGACAGTATTCCTCACTCCCTCCCTCCCCCTTATCCTGACAGTATTCTTCCCTCCCTCCCTCCTTCCTACTTATCCTGACATTATTCCTCCCACCCTCCAACTTATCATGACAGTATTCTTCCCTCCCTCCCTCCCTCCTACTTATCCTGACATTATTCCTCCCACCCTCCCCCTTATCCTGACAGTATTTTTCCCTCCCTCCCTCCCTCCTACTTATCCTGACATTATTCCTCCCACCCTCCCCCTTATCCTGACAGTATTCTTCCCTCCCTCCCTCCCTCCCCCTTATCCTGACAGTATTCTTCCCTCCCTCCCTCTCTCCCCATTATCCTGACAGTATTCTTCCCTCCCTCCCTCCCTCCCTCCCCTTTATCCTGACAGTATTCCTCCCTCCCTCCTTCCCCCATATCCTGACAGTATTCCTCCCTCCCTCCCTCTCTCCCTTACCCTGTCAGAATTCCTCCCTCCCTCTCCCTTACCCTGACATTATTCCTCCCTCTCCTTTATCCTGACAGTATTCCTCCCTTCCTCTCTCTTATCCTGACAGTATTCTTCCCTTCCTCCCTCCCTCCCCGTTATCCTGACAGTATTCTTCCCTCCCTCCCCCTTATCCTGACAGTATTCTTCCCTCCCTCCCTCCTCCTTATCCTGACAGTATTACTCCTTCCCTCCTTCCCTCTCCTTTATCCTCACAGTATTACTCCCTCCCTCCCTCCCTCCCCCTTATCCTGACAGTATTACTCCCTCCCTCTCCCTTATCCTGACAGTATTACTCCCTCCCTCTCCCTTATCCTGACAGTATTACTCCCTCCCTCCCTCCCCCTTATCCTGACAGCATTTCTCCCGCCCTATAAATAAGTTCATTTAATTATATCAAAAGACACGTGATATAATCGTCAACATATAAGGTGCTGTGATGACCATCATCAGCTGTGTCACAGTGTTGGAGCAGGTGTGTGTGTGTGTACAGCAGCTGTGTCACAGTGTTGGAGCAGGTGTGTGTGTGTGTACAGCAGCTGTGTCACAGTGCTGGAGCAGGTGTGTGTGTGTACAGCAGCTGTGTCACAGTGCTGGAGCAGGTGTGTGTGTGTACAGCAGCTGTGTCACAGTGCTGGAGCAGGTGTGTGTGTGTACAGCAGCTGTGTCACAGTGCTGGAGCAGGTGTGTGTGTGTACAGCAGCTGTGTCACAGTCCTGGAGCAGGTGTGTGTGTGTACAGCAGCTGTGTCACAGTGCTGGAGCAGGTGTGTGTGTGTACAGCAGCTGTGTCACAGTGCTGGAGCAGATGTGTGTGTACAGCAGCTGTGTCACAGTGCTGGAGCAGGTGTGTGTGTGTACAGCAGCTGTGTCACAGTGCTGGAGCAGGTGTGTGTGTGTACAGCAGCTGTGTCACAGTGCTGGAGCAGGTGTGTGTGTGTGTGTACAGCAGCTGTGTCACAGTGCTGGAGCAGGTGTGTGTGTGTACAGCAGCTGTGTCACAGTGCGGGAGCAGGTGTGTGTGTGTACAGCAGCTGTGTCACAGTGCTGGAGCAGGTGTGTGTGTGTACAGCAGCTGTGTCACAGTGCTGGAGCAGGTGTGTGTGTGTACAGCAGCTGTGTCACAGTGCTGGAGCAGGTGTGTGTGTGTACAGCAGCTGTGTCACAGTGCTGGAGCAGGTGTGTGTGTGTAGAGCAGCTGTGTCACAGTGCTGGAGCAGGTGTGTGTGTGTACAGCAGCTGTGTCACAGTCCTGGAGCAGGTGTGTGTGTGTACAGCAGCTGTCACAGTGTTGGAGCAGGTGTGTGTGTGTGTGTACAGCAGCTGTGTCACAGTGCTGGAGCAGGTGTGTGTGTGTACAGCAGCTGTGTCACAGTGCTGGAGCAGGTGTGTGTGTGTGTAGAGCAGCTGTGTCACAGTGCTGTAGCAGGTGTGTGTGTGTACAGCAGCTGTGTCACAGTCCTGGAGCAGGTGTGTGTGTGTACAGCAGCTGTCACAGTGTTGGAGCAGGTGTGTGTGTGTGTGTACAGCAGCTGTGTCACAGTGCTGGAGCAGGTGTGTGTGTGTACAGCAGCTGTGTCACAGTGCTGGAGCAGGTGTGTGTGTGTACAGCAGCTGTGTCACAGTGCTGGAGCAGGTGTGTGTGTGTACAGCAGCTGTGTCACAGTGCTGGAGCAGGTGTGTGTGTGTGCACAGCAGCTGTGTCACAGTGCTGGAGCAGGTGTGTGTGTGTACAGCAGCTGTGTCACAGTGCTGGAGCATGTGTGTGTGTGCACAGCAGCTGTGTCACAGTGCTGGAGCAGGTGTGTGTGTGCACAGCAGCTGTGTCACAGTCCTGGAGCCGGTGTGTGTGTGCACAGCAGCTGTGTCACAGTCCTGGAGCAGGTGTGTGTGTGCACAGCAGCTGTGTCACAGTGCTGGAGCAGGTGTGTGTGTGCACAGCAGCTGTGTCACAGTGCTGAAGCAGGTGTGTGTGTGCACAGCAGCTGTGTCACAGTCCTGGAGCAGGTGTGTGTGTGCACAGCAGCTGTGTCACAGTGCTGGAGCAGGTGTGTGTGTGTGCACAGCAGCTGTGTCACAGTGCTGGAGCAGGTGTGTGTGTGCACAGCAGCTGTGTCACAGTCCAGGAGCAGGTGGTGTGTGCACAGCAGCTGTGTCACAGTGCTGGAGCAGGTGTGTGTGTGTGTACAGCAGCTGTGTCACAGTGCTGGAGCAGTGGTGTGTGTGTGTACAGCAGCTATGTCACAGTGCTGGAGCAGGTGTGTGTGTGTACAGCAGCTGTGTCACAGTGCTGGAGCAGGTGTGTGTGTACAGCAGCTGTGTCACAGTGCTGGAGCAGGTGTGTGTGTGTACAGCAGCTGTGTCACAGTGCTGGAGCAGAGGTGTGTGTGTGTACAGCAGCTGTGTCACAGTGCTGGAGCAGGTGTGTGTGTGTACAGCAGCTGTGTCACAGTGCTGGAGCAGAGGTGTGTGTGTGTACAGCAGCTGTGTCACAGTGTTGGAGCAGGTGTGTGTGTGTGCAGCAGCTGTGTCACAGTGCTGGAGCAGGAGTGTGTGTGTAGAGCAGCTGTGTCACAGTGCTGGAGCAGGTGTGTGTGTGTACAGCAGCTGTGTCACAGTCCTGGAGCAGGTGTGTGTGTGTACAGCAGCTGTGTCACAGAGCTGGAGCAGGTGTGTGTGTACAGCAGCTGTATGTGTGTACAGCAGCTGTGTCACAGTGCTGGAGCAGGGGTGTGTGTGTGTACAGCAGCTGTATGTGTGTACAGCAGCTGTGTCACAGTGCTGGAGCAGGGGTGTGTGTGTGTACAGCAGCTGTGTCACAGTGCTGGAGCAGGTGTGAGTGTGTACAGCAGCTGTGTCACAGTGCTGGAGCAGGTGTGTGTGTGTACAGCAGCTGTGTCACAGTGATGGAGCAGGTGTGTGTGTGTACAGCAGCTGTGTCACAGCCCTGGAGCAGGTGTGTGTGTACAGCAACTGTGTCACAGTGCTGGACCAGGTGTGTGTGTGTACAGCATCTGTGTCACAGTGCTGGAGAAGATGTGTGTGTACAGCAGCTGTCACAGTGCTGGAGCAGGTGTGTGTGTGCACAGCAGCTGTGTCACAGTGCTGGAGCAGGTGTGTGTGTGTACAGCAGCTGTGTCACAGTGCTGGAGCAGGTGTGTGTGTGTACAGCAGCTGTGTCACAGTGCTGGAGCAGGTGTGTGTGTGTACAGCAGCTGTGTCACAGTGCTGGAGCAGGTGTATGTGTGTACAGCAGCTGTGTCACAGTGCTGGAGCAGGTGTGTGTGTGTACAGCAGCTGTGTCACAGTGCTGGAGCAGGTGTGTGTGTGTACAGCAGCTGTGTCACAGTGATGGAGCAGGTGTGTGTGTGTACAGCAGCTGTGTCACAGCCCTGGAGCAGGTGTGTGTGTACAGCAACTGTGTCACAGTGCTGGACCAGGTGTGTGTGTGTACAGCATCTGTGTCACAGTGCTGGAGAAGGTGTGTGTGTACAGCAGCTGTCACAGTGCTGGAGCAGGTGTGTGTGTGCACAGCAGCTGTGTCACAGTGCTGGAGCAGGTGTGTGTGTGTACAGCAGCTGTGTCACAGTGCTGGAGCAGGTGTGTGTGTGTACAGCAACTGTGTCACAGTGCTGGAGCAGGTGTGTGTGTGTACAGCAGCTGTGTCACAGTGCTGGAGCAGGTGTGTGTGTGTACAGCAGCGGTGTCACAGTGCTGGAGCAGGTGTGTGTGTGTACAGCAGCTGTGTCACAGTGCTGGAGCAGGTGTGTGTGTGTACAGCAGCTGTGTCACAGTGCTGGAGCAGGTGTGTGTGTGTACAGCAGCTGTGTCACAGTGCTGGAGCAGGTGTGTGTGTGTACAGCAGCTGTGTCACAGTGCTGGAGCAGGTGTGTGTGTGTGCACAGCAGCTGTGTCACAGTGCTGGAGCAGGTGTGTGTGTGTACAGCAGCTGTGTCACAGTGCTGGAGCATGTGTGTGTGTGCACAGCAGCTGTGTCACAGTGTTGGAGCAGGTGTGTGTGTGCACAGCAGCTGTGTCACAGTCCTGGAGCAGGTGTGTGTGTGTGCACAGCAGCTGTGTCACAGTGCTGGAGCAGGTATGTGTGTGTACAGCAGCTGTGTCACAGTGCTGGAGCAGGTGTGTGTGTGCACAGCAGCTGTGTCACAGTGCTGGAGCAGGTGTGTGTGTGCACAGCAGCTGTGTCACAGTCCTGGAGCAGGTGTGTGTGTGCACAGCAGCTGTGTCACAGTCCCTGAGCAGGTGTGTGTGTGCACAGCAGCTGTGTCACAGTGCTGGATCAGGTGTGTGTGTGCACAGCAGCATTGTCACAGTGCTGAAGCAGGTGTGTGTGTGCACAGCAGCTGTGTCACAGTCCTGGAGCAGGTGTGTGTGTGCACAGCAGCTGTGTCACAGTGCTGGAGCAGGTGTGTGTGTGCACAGCAGCTGTGTCAGAGTCCTGGAGCAGGTGTGTGTGTGCACAGCAGCTGTGTCACAGTCCTGGAGCAGGTGTGTGTTTGCACAGCAGCTGTGTCACAGTGCTGGAGCAGGTGTGTGTGTGTGCACAGCTGCTGTGTCACAGTGCTGGAGCAGGTGTGTGTGTGCACAGCAGCTGTGTCACAGTCCTGGAGCAGGTGTGTGTGTGCACAGCAGCTGTGTCACAGTGCTGGAGCAGGTGTGTGTGTGTACAGCAGCTGTGTCACAGTGCTGGAGCAGGTGTGTGTGTGCACAGCAGCTGTGTCACGGTGCTGCAGCAGGTGTGTGTGTGTACAGCAGCTGTGTCACAGTCCTGGAGCAGGTGTGTGAGTGCACAGCAGCTGTGTCACAGTGCTGGAGCAGGTGTGTGTGTGTACAGCAGCTGTGTCACAGTCCTGGAGCAGGTGTGTGTGTGAACAGCAGCTGTGTCACAGTGCTGGAGCAGGAGTGTGTGTATACAGCAGCTGTGTCACAGTGCTGGAGCAGGTGTGTGTGTGTACTCACCTAGTTGTACTCACCTAGTTGTACTCACCTAGTTGTGTTTGCGGGGTTGAGCTCTGGCTCTTTGGTCCCGCCTCTCAACCGTCAATCAACAGGTGTACAGATTCCTGAGCCTATCGGGCTCTGTCATATCTACACTTGAAACTGTGTATGGAGTGAGCCTCCACCACATCACCCCCTAATGCATTCCATTTGTCAACCACTCTGACACTAAAAAAGTTCTTTCTAATATCTCTGTGGCTCATTTGGGCACTCAGTTTCCACCTGTGTCCCCTTGTGCGTGTTCCCCTTGTGTTAAATAGACTGTCTTTATCTACCCTATCAATCCCCTTCAGAATCTTGAATGTGGTGATCATGTCCCCCCTAACTCTTCTGTCTTCCAGCGAAGTGAGGTTTAATTCCCGTAGTCTCTCCTCGTAGCTCATACCTCTCAGCTCGGGTACTAGTCTGGTGGCAAACCTTTGAACCTTTTCCAGTTTAGTCTTATCCTTGACTAGATATGGACTCCATGCTGGGGCTGCATACTCCAGGATTGGCCTGACATATGTGGTATACAAAGTTCTGAATGATTCTTTACACAAGTTTCTGAATGCCGTTCGTATGTTGGCCAGCCTGGCATATGCCGCTGATGTTATCCGCTTGATATGTGCTGCAGGAGACAGGTCTGGCGTGATATCAACCCCCAAGTCTTTTTCCTTCTCTGACTCCTGAAGAATTTCCTCTCCCAGATGATACCTTGTATCTGGCCTCCTGCTCCCTACACCTATCTTCATTACATTACATTTGGTTGGGTTAAACTCTAACAACCATTTGTTCGACCATTCCTTCAGCTTGTCTAGGTCTTCTTGAAGCCTCAAACAGTCCTCTTCTGTTTTAATCCTTCTCATAATTTTAGCATCGTCCGCAAACATTGAGAGAAATGAATCGATACCCTCCGGGAGATCATTTACATATATCAGAAACAAGATAGGACCGAGTACAGAGCCCTGTGGGACTCCACTGGTGACTTCACGCCAATCGGAGGTCTCACCCCTCACCGTAACTCTCTGCTTCCTATTGCTTAGATACTCCCTTATCCACTGGAGCACCTTACCAGCTACACCTGCCTGTCTCTCCAGCTTATGTACCAGCCTCTTATGCGGTACTGTGTCAAAGGCTTTCCGACAATCCAAGAAAATGCAGTCCGCCCAGCCCTCTCTTTCTTGCTTAATCTGTGTCACCTGATCGTAGAATTCTATCAAGCCTGTAAGGCAAGATTTACCCTCCCTGAATCCATGTTGGCGATTTGTCACGAAGTCCCTTCTCTCCAGATGTGTTACCAGGTTTTTTCTCACGATCTTCTCCATCACCTTGCATGGTATACAAGTCAAGGACACTGGCCTGTAGTTCAGTGCCTCTTGTCTGTCGCCCTTTTTGTATATTGGGACCACATTCGCCGTCTTCCATATTTCTGGTAGGTCTCCCGTCTCTAGTGATTTACTATACACTATGGAGAGTGGCAAGCAAAGTGCCTCTGCACACTCTTTCAGTACCCATGGTGAGATCCCATCTGGACCAACCGCCTTTCTAACATCCAGATCCAGCAGGTGTCTCTTGACCTCCTCTCTCGTAATTTCGTGTGTACAGCAGCTGTGTCACAGTCCTGGAGCAGGTGTGTGTGTGTACAGCAGCTGTGTCACAGTCCTGGAGCAGGTGTGTGTGTGTGTACAGCAGCTGTGTCCCAGTCCTGGAGCAAGTGTGTGTGTGTGTACAGCAGCTATGTCACAGTGCTGGAGCAGGTGTGTGTGTACAGCAGCTGTGTCACAGTGCTGGAGCAGGTGTGTGTGTGTACAGCAGCTGTGTCACAGTGCTGGAGAAGGTGTGTGTGTGTACAGCAGCTGTGTCACAGTGCTGGAGCAGGTGTGTGTGTCTATAGCAGCTGTGTCACAGTCCTGGAGCAGGTGTGTGTGTGTGTACAGCAGCTGTGTCACAGTGCTGGAGCAGGTGTGTGTGTGTGTACAGCAGCTGTGTCACAGTGCTGGAGCAGGTGTGTGTGTGTACAGCAGCTGTGTCACAGTCCTGGAGCAGGTGTGTGTGTGTACAGCAGCTGTGTCACAGTGCTGGAGCAGGTGTGTGTGTGTACAGCAGCTGTGTCACAGTGCTGGAGCAGAGGTGTGTGTGTGTACAGCAGCTGTGTCACAGTGCTGGAGCAGGTGTGTGTGTGTACAGCAGCTGTGTCACAATGCTGGAGCAGGTGTGTGTGTGTACAGCAGCTGTGTCACTGTGCTGGAGCAGGTGTGTGTGTGTACAGCAGCTGTGTCACAGTGCTGGAGCAGGTGTGTGTGTGTACAGCAGCTGTGTCACAGTGCTGGAGCAGGTGTGTGTGTGTACAGCAGCTGTGTCACAGTCCTGGAGCAGGTGTGTGTGTGTGTACAGCAGCTGTGTCACAGTCCTGGAGCAGGTGTGTGTGTGTACAGCAGCTGTGTCACAGTGCTGGAGCAGGTGTGTGTGTACAGCAGCTGTGTCACAGTGCTGGAGCAGGTGTGTGTGTGTACAGCAGCTGTGTCACAGTGCTGGAGCAGAGGTGTGTGTGTGTACAGCAGCTGTGTCACAGTGCTGGAGCAGGTGTGTGTGTGTACAGCAGCTGTGTCACAGTGCTGGAGCAGAGGTGTGTGTGTGTACAGCAGCTGTGTCACAGTGTTGGAGCAGGTGTGTGTGTGAGCAGCAGCTGCGTCACAGTGCTGGAGCAGGTGTGTGTGTGTACAGCAGCTGTGTCACAGTGCTGGAGCAGGTGTGTGTGTGTACAGCAGCTGTGTCACAGTCCTGGAACAGGTGTGTGTGTGTACAGCAGCTGTGTCACAGTGCTGCGAGCAGGTGTGAGTGTGTACAGCAGCTGTGTGTGTGTTACGAAGCAGCTGTGTCACAGTGCTGAGCAGGGGTGTGTGTGTGTAACATTCAGCTGTGTCCACAGTGCTAGAGCAGGTGTTGTGTGTACAGCAAGGCTGTGGTCCACAGTGCTGGAGGCAGGTGTTGTGTTTACAGCAGCTAGTGTCCCACATGATGGAGCAGTGTGTGTGTGTACAGCAGCTGTGTCACAGCCCTGGAGAGGTGTGGTGTGTACAGCAGCCTGTGTCACAGTGCTGGAGCAGGTGTGTGTTTACAGCAGCTGTGTCACATTGCTGAGACAGGTGTGTGTGTGTACAGCCATCTTTGTCACAGTGCTGAGAAGGTGTTGTGTAACAGCAGCGTCCACAGTGCTGGAGAAGGTGTGTGTGTACAGGCGAGCTGTGGTCAAAGTCCTGGGAGCAGGTGTGGTGTGTGTACTGCAGCTGTGTCACAGTGCTGGAGCAGGTGTGTGTGTGTACACAGCTGTGTCACAGTGCTGGAGGCAGGTGTGTGTGTGTACAGCAGCTGTGTCAGCAGTGATGTGAGGCAGGTTGTGTCGTACAGACAGCTGTGTCACAGTTCTGGAGGGCAGGTGTGTGTGTGTACAGCAGGCTGTGTCCACAGTGCTTGGAGCAGGTGTGTGTGTGTACAGCAGCTGTGTCACAGTGCTGGAGCAGAGGTGTGTGTGTGTACAGCAGCTGTGTCACAGTGCTGGAGCAGGTGTGTGTGTGTACAGCAGCTGTGTCACAGTGCTGGAGCAGGTGTGTGTGTGTACAGCAGCTGTGTCACTGTGCTGGAGCAGGTGTGTGTGTGTACAGCAGCTGTGTCACAGTGCTGGAGCAGGTGTGTGTGTGTACAGCAGCTGTGTCACAGTGCTGGAGCAGGTGTGTGTGTGTACAGCAGCTGTGTCACAGTTCTGGAGCAGATGTGTGTGTGTGTACAGCAGCTGTGTCACAGTGCTGGAGCAGGTGTGTGTGTGTACAGCAGCTGTGTCACAGTGCTGGAGCAGGTGTGTGTGTACAGCAGCTGTGTCACAGTGCTGGAGCAGGTGTGTGTGTGTACAGCAGCTGTGTCACAGTGCTGGAGCAGAGGTGTGTGTGTGTACAGCAGCTGTGTCACAGTGCTGGAGCAGGTGTGTGTGTGTACAGCAGCTGTGTCACAGTGCTGGAGCAGAGGTGTGTGTGTGTACAGCAGCTGTGTCACAGTGCTGGAGCAGGTGTGTGTGTGAGCAGCAGCTGTGTCACAGTGCTGGAGCAGGTGTGTGTGTGTACAGCAGCTGTGTCACAGTGCTGGAGCAGGTGTGTGTGTGTACAGCAGCTGTGTCACAGTCCTGGAGCAGGTGTGTGTGTGTACAGCAGCTGTGTCACAGTGCTGGAGCAGGTGTGTGTGTGTACAGCAGCTGTGTGTGTGTACAGCAGCTGTGTCACAGTGCTGGAGCAGGGGTGTGTGTGTGTACAGCAGCTGTGTCACAGTGCTAGAGCAGGTGTGTGTGTGTACAGCAGCTGTGTCACAGTGCTGGAGCAGGTGTGTGTGTGTACAGCAGCTGTGTCACAGTGCTGGAGCAGGTGTGTGTGTGTACAGCAGCTGTGTCACAGTGCCTGGAGGCAGGTGTGTGTGTGTACAGCAGCTGTGTCACAGTGCTGGAGCAGGTGTGTGTGTACAGCAGCTGTGTCACAGTGCTGGAGCAGGTGTGTGTGTACAGCATCTGTGTCACAGTGCTGGAGAGGTGTGTGTGTACAGCAGCTGTCACAGTGCTGGAGCAGGTGTGTGTGTACAGCAGCTGTGTCACAGTCCTGGAGCAGGTGTGTGTGTGTACAGCAGCTGTGTCACAGTGCTGGAGCAGGTGTGTGTGTGTACAGCAGCTGTGTCACAGTGCTGGAGCAGGTGTGTGTGTGTACAGCAGCTGTGTCACAGTGATGGAGCAGGTGTGTGTGTGTACAGCAGCTGTGTCACAGTCTGGAGCAGTGTGTGTGTACAGCAGCTGTGTCACAGTGCTGGAGCAGGTGTGTGTGTGTACAGCAGCTGTGTCACAGTGCTGGAGCAGAGGTGTGTGTGTGTACAGCAGCTGTGTCACAGTGCTGGAGCAGGTGTGTGTGTGTACAGCAGCTGTGTCACAGTGCTGGAGCAGGTGTGTGTGTGTACAGCAGCTGTGTCACAGTGCTGGAGCAGGTGTGTGTGTACAGCAGCTGTGTCACAGTGCTGGAGCAGGTGTGTGTGTACAGCAGCTGTGTCACAGTGCTGGAGCAGGTGTGTGTGTGTGTACAGCAGCTGTGTCACAGTCCTGGAGCAGGTGTGTGTGTGTGTACAGCAGCTGTGTCACAGTGCTGGAGCAGGTGTGTGTGTGTACAGCAGCTGTGTCACAGTGCTGGAGCAGGTGTGTGTGTACAGCAGCTGTGTCACAGTGCTGGAGCAGGTGTGTGTGTGTACAGCAGCTGTGTCACAGTGCTGGAGCAGGGTGTGTGTGTACAGCAGCTGTGTCACAGTGCTGGAGCAGGTGTGTGTGTGTACAGCAGCTGTGTCACAGTGCTGGAGCAGAGTGTGTGTGTGTACAGCAGCTGTGTCACAGTGTGGAGCAGGTGTGTGTGTGACAGCAGCTGTGTCACAGTGCTGGAGCAGGTGTGTGTGTGTACAGCAGCTGTGTCACAGTGCTGGAGCAGGTGTGTGTGTGTACAGCAGCTGTGTCACAGTGCTGGAGCAGGTGTGTGTGTGTACAGCAGCTGTGTCACAGTGCTGGAGCAGGTGTGTGTGTACAGCAGCTGTGTGTGTGTACAGCAGCTGTGTCACAGTGCTGGAGCAGGTGTGTGTGTGTACAGCAGCTGTGTCACAGTGCTGGAGCAGGTGTGTGTGTGTACAGCAGTGTGTCACAGTGCTGGAGCAGGTGTGTGTGTGTACAGCAGCTGTGTCACAGTGCTGGAGCAGGTGTGTGTGTGTACAGCAGCTGTGTCACAGTCCTGGAGCAGGTGTGTGTGTGTACAGCAGCTGTGTCACAGTGCTGGAGCAGGTGTGTGTGTGTACAGCAGCTGTGTCACAGTGCTGGAGCAGGTGTGTGTGTACAGCAGCTGTGTCACAGTGCTGGAGCAGGTGTGTGTGTGTACAGCAGCTGTGTCACAGTGCTGGAGCAGGTGTGTGTGTACAGCAGCTGTGTCACAGTGCTGGAGCAGGTGTGTGTGTACAGCAGCTGTGTCACAGTGCTGGAGGCAGGTGTGTGTGTGTACAGCAGCTGTGTCACAGTGCTGGAGCAGGTGTGTGTGTGTACAGCAGCTGTGTCACAGTGCTGGAGCAGGTGTGTGTGTGTACAGCAGCTGTGTCACAGTGCTGGAGCAGGTGTGGTGTGTGTACAGCAGCTGTGTCACAGTGCTGGAGCAGGTGTGTGTGTACAGCAGCTGTGTCACAGTGCTGGATCAGGTGTGTGTGTGTACAGCAGCTGTGTCACAGTGCTGGAGCAGGTTGTGTGTGTACAGCAGCTGTGTCACAGTGCTGGAGCAGGTGTGTGTGTACAGCAGCTGTGTCACAGTGCTGGAGCAGGTGTGTGTGTGTACAGCAGCTGTGTCACAGTGCTGGAGCAGGTGTGTGTGTGTACAGCAGCTGTGTCACAGTGCTGGAGCAGGTGTGTGTGTGTACAGCAGCTGTGTCACAGTGCTGGAGCAGGTGTGTGGTGTACAGCAGCTGTGTCACAGTGCTGGAGCAGTGTGTGTGTACAGCAGCTGTCACAGTGCTGGAGCAGGTGTGTGTGTGTACAGCAGCTGTGTCACAGTGCTGGAGCAGGTGTGTGTGTACAGCATGTGTGTGTGTACAGCAGCTGTGTCACAGTGCTGGAGCAGGGGTGTGTGTACAGCAGCTGTGTCACAGTGCTGGAGCAGGTGTGTGTGTGTACAGCAGCTGTGTCACAGTGCTGGAGCAGGTGTGGTGTGTACAGCAGCTGTGTCACAGTGCTGGAGCAGGTGTGTGTGTGTACAGCAGCTGTGTCACAGTGCTGGAGCAGGTGTGTGTGTACAGCAGCTGTGTCACAGCCTGGAGCAGGTGTGTGTTGTACAGCAGCTGTGTCACAGTGCTGGAGCAGGTGTGTGTGTGTACAGCATCTGTGTGACAGTGCTGGAGCAGGTGTGTGTGTACAGCAGCTGTCACAGTGCTGGAGCAGGTGTGTGTGTGTTCAGCAGCTATGTCACAGTGCTGGAGCAGGTGTGTGTGTACAGCAGCTGTGTCACAGTGCTGGAGCAGGTGTGTGGTGTACATGCAGCTGTGTCACAGTGCTGGAGCAGGTGCGTGTGTGTACAGCAGCTGTGTCACAGTGCCTGGAGCAGGTGTGTGGAGTGTACAGCAGCTGTGTCACAGTGCTGGAGCAGGTGTGTGTGTGTACAGCAGCTGTGTCACAGTGCTGGAGCAGGTGTGTGTGTGTACAGCAGCTGTGTCACAGTGCTGGAGCAGGTGTGTGTGTGTACAGCAGCTGTGTCACAGTGCTGGAGCAGGTGTGTGTGTGTACAGCAGCTGTGTCACAGTGCTGGAGCAGGTGTGGTGTGTACAGCAGCTGTGTCACAGTGCTGGAGCAGGTGTGTGTGTGCACAGCAGCTGTGTCACAGTGCTGGAGCAGGTGTGTGTGTGTACAGCAGCTGTGTCACAGTGCTGGAGCAGGTGTGTGTGTGTACAGCAGCTGTGTCACTAGTGCTGGAGCAGGTGTGTGTGTGTGCTACAGCAGCTGTGTCACAGTCCTGGAGCAGGTGTGTGTGTGTACAGCAGCTGTGTCACAGTGCTGGAGCAGGTGTGTGTGTGTACAGCAGCTGTGTCACAGTGCTGGAGCAGGTGGTGTGTGTACAGCATCTGTGTCACAGTGCTGGAGCAGGTGTGTGTGTGTACAGCAGCTGTGTCACTGTGCTAGAGCAGGTGTGTGTGTGTGCACAGCAGCTGTGTCACAGTGCTGGAGCAGGTGTGTGTGTGCACAGCAGCTCTGTCACAGTGCTGGAGCAGGTGTGTGGTGTACAGCAGCTGTGTCACAGTGCCTGGAAGCAGGTGTGTGTTGTGCACAGCAGCTGTGTCACAGTGCTGGAGCAGGTGTGTGTGTGTACAGCAGGGCTGTGTCACAGTGCCTGGAGCCAGGTGTGTGTGTGTACAGCAGCTGTGTCACAGTGCTGGAGCCGGTGTGTGAGTGTGTACAGCAGCTGTGTCACAGTGCCTGGAGCAGTGTGTGTGTGTACAGCAGCTGTGTCACAGTGCTGGAGCAGGTGTGTGTGTTACAGCAAGCTGTGTCACAGTGCTGGAGCAGGTGTGTGTGTGTACAGCAGCTGTGTCACAGTGCTGGAGCAGGTGTGTGTGGTGTACAGCAGCTGTGTCACAGTGCTGGAGCAGGTGTGTGTGTGTACAGCAGCTGTGTCACAGTGCTGGAGCAGTGTGTGTGTGTACAGCAGCTGTGTCACAGTGCTGGAGCAGGTGTGTGTGTGTACAGCAGCTGTGTCACAGTGCTGGAGCAGGTGTGTGTGTGTACAGCAGCTGTGTCACAGTGCTGGAGCAGGTGTTGTGTGTACAGCAGCTGTGTCACAGTGCTGGAGCAGGTGTGTGTGTGTACAGCAGCTGTGTCACGTCATGGAGCAGTTGTGTTGTGTACAGCAGCTGTGTCACAGTGCTGGAAGCAGGTGTGTGTGTGTACAGCAGCTGTGTCACAGTACTGGAGCAGGTGTGAGTGTGTACAGCAGCTGTGTCACAGTGCTGGAGCAGTGTGTGTGTGTGTACAGCAGCTGTGTCACAGTGCTGGAGCAGGTGTGTGTGTGTACAGCAGCTGTGTCACAGTCCTGGAGCAGGTGTGTTGTGTGTACAGCAGCTGTGTCACAGTCCTGGAGCAGGGTGGTGTGTGTGTACAGCAGCTGTGTCACAGTGCTGAGCAGGTGTGTGTTTGTACAGCAGCTGTGTCACAGTGCTGGAGCAGGTGTGTGTGTGTACAGCAGCTGTGTCACAGTGCTGGAGCAGGTGTGTGTGTAACAGCAGCTGTGTCACAGTGCTGGAGCAGGTGTGTGTGTGTACAGCAGCTGTGTCACAGTCCTGGAGCAGGTGTGTGGTGTACAGCAGCTGTGGTCACAGTGCTGGAGCAGGTGTGTGTGTGTACAGCAGCTGTGTCACAGTGCTGGAGCAGGGTGTGTGTGTGTGTACAGCAGCTGTATCACAGTGCTGGAGCAGGTGTGTGTGTGTACAGCAGCTGTGTCACAGTGCTGGAGCAGGTGTGTGTGTGTGGTACAACAGCTGTGTCACAGTGCTGAAGCAGAGGTGTGTGTGTGTACAGCAGCTGTGTCACAGTGCTGGAGCAGGTGTGTGTGTGTACAGCAGCTGTGTCACAGTGCTGGAGCAGGTGTGTGTGTACAGCAGCTGTGTCACTGTGCTGGAGCAGGTGTGTGTGTGGTACAGCAGCTGTGTCACAGTGCTGGAGCAGGTGTGTGTGTGTACAGCAGCTGTGTCACAGTAGCTGGAGCAGGTTGTGAGTGTGTACAGCAGCTGTGTCACAGTGCTGGAGGCAGGTGTGTGTGTGTACAGCAGCTGTGTCACAGTGCTGGAGCAGGTGTGTGTGTGTACAGCAGCTGTGTCACAGCCCTGGAGCAGGTGTTGTGTGTACAGCAGCTGTGTCACAGTGCTGGAGCAGGTGTGTGTGTGTACAGCATCTGTGTCACAGTGCTGGAGAGCTGTGTGTGTGTGTACAGCAGCTGTGTCACAGTGCTGGAGCAGGTGTGTGTGTGTTCAGCAGCTGTGTCACAGTGCTGGAGCAGGTGTGTGTGGTACAGCATCTGTGTCACAGTGCTGGAGCAGGTGTGTGTTGTACAGCAGCTGTGTCACAGTGCTGGAGCAGGTGTGTGTGTACAGCAGCTGTGTCACAGTGCTGGAGCAGGTGTGTGTGTGTACAGCAAGCTGTGTCACAGTGCTGGAGCAGGTGTGTGTGTGTACAGCAGCTGTGTCACAGTGCTGGAGCAGTGTGTGTGTGTACAGCAGCTGTGTCACAGTGCTGGAGCAGGTGTGTGTGTGTGTACAGCAGCTGTGTCACAGTGCTGGAGGCAGGGTGTGTGTGTACAGCAGCTGTGTCACAGTGCTGGAGCAGGTGTGTGTGTGTAAAGCAGCTGTGTCACAAGTCCTGGAGCAGGGTGTGTGGTGTGACAGCAGCTGTGTCACAGTGCTGGAGCAGGTGTGTGTGTGTGACAGCAGCTGTGTGGGTGTACACCGCGGCTGTGTCACAGTGCTGGAGCAGGGGTGTGTGTGTGTACAGCAGCTGTGTCACAGTGCTGGAGCAGGTGTGTGTGTGTACAGGCAGCTGTGTCACAGTGCTGGAGCAGGTGTGAGTGTGTACAGCAGCTGTGTCACAGTGCTGGAGCAGGTGTGTGTGTGTACAGCAGCTGTGTCACAGTGCTGGAGCAGGTGTGATGTGTGTACAGCAGCTGTGTCACCAGCCCTGGAGCAGGTGTTTGTGTCAGCAGCTGTGTCACAGTGCTGGAGCGAGGTGTGTGTGTGTTACAGCATCTGTGTCACAGTGCTGGAGAAGGTGTGTGTGTACAGCAGCTGTCACAGTGCTGGAGCAGGTGTGTGTGTGTTCAGCAGCTGTGTCACAGTGGCTGGAGCAGGTGTGTGTGTACAGCAGCTGTGTCACAGTGCTGGAGCAGGTGTGTGTGTGTACAGCAGCTGTGTCACAGTGCTGGAGCAGGTGTGTGTGTACAGCAGCTGTGTCACAGTGCTGGAGCAGGTGTGTGTGTGTACAGCAGCTGTGTCACAGTGCTGGAGCAGGTGTGTGTGTACAGCAGCTGTGTCACAGTGCTGGAGCAGGTGTGTGTGTGTACAGCAGCTGTGTCACAGTGCTGGAGCAGGTGTGTGTGTGTACAGCAGCTGTTTCACAGTGCTGGAGCAGGTGTGTGTGTGTACAGCAGCTGTGTCACAGTGCTGGAGCAGGTGTGTGTGTGTGTACAGCAGCTGTGTCACAGTGCTGGAGCAGGTGTGTGTGTACAGCAGCTGTGTCACAGTGCTGGAGCAGGTGTGTGTGTGTACAGCAGCTGTGTCACAGTCCTGGAGCAGGGGTGTGTGTGTACAGCAGCTGTGTCACAGTGCTGGAGCAGGTGTGTGTGTGTGTACAGCAGCTGTGTGTGTGTACAGCAGCTGTGTCACAGTGCTGGAGCAGGGGTGTGTGTGTGTACAGCAGCTGTGTCACAGTGCTGGAGCAGGTGTGTGTGTGTACAGCAGCTGTGTCACAGTGCTGGAGCAGGTGTGAGTGTGTACAGCAGCTGTGTCACAGTGCTGGAGCAGGTGTGTGTGTGTACAGCAGCTGTGTCACAGTGCTGGAGCAGGTGTGTGTGTGTACAGCAGCTGTGTCACAGCCCTGGAGCAGGTGTTTGTGTACAGCAGCTGTGTCACAGTGCTGGAGCAGGTGTGTGTGTGTACAGCATCTGTGTCACAGTGCTGGAGAAGGTGTGTGTGTACAGCAGCTGTCACAGTGCTGGAGCAGGTGTGTGTGTGTACAGCAGCTGTGTCACAGTGCTGGAGCAGGTGTGTGTGTACAGCAGCTGTGTCACAGTGCTGGAGCAGGTGTGTGTGTACAGCAGCTGTGTCACAGTGCTGGAGCAGGTGTGGTGTGTACAGCAGCTGTGTCACAGTGCTGGAGCAGGTGTGTGTGTGTACAGCAGCTGTGTCACAGTGCTGGAGCAGGTGTGTGTGTGTACAGCAGCTGTGTCACAGTGCTGGAGCAGGTGTGTGTGTGTACAGCAGCTGTGTCACAGTGCTGGAGCAGGTGTGTGTGTGTGTACAGCAGCTGTGTCACAGTGCTGGAGCAGGTGTGTGTGTACAGCAGCTGTGTCACAGTGCTGGAGCAGGTGTGTGTGTGTACAGCAGCTGTGTCACAGTCCTGGAGCAGGTGTGTGTGTGTACAGCAGCTGTGTCACAGTGCTGGAGCAGGTGTGTGTGTGTACAGCAGCTGTGTCACAGTGCTGGAGCAGGTGTGTGTGTGTACAGCAGCTGTGTCACAGTGCTGGAGCAGGTGTGTGTGTGTACAGCAGCTGTGTCACAGTGCTGGAGCAGGTGTGTGTGTGTACAGCAGCTGTGTCACAGTGCTGGAGCAGGTGTGTGTGTGCACAGCAGCTGTGCCACAGTGCTGGAGCAGGTGTGTGTGTGTACAGCAGCTGTGTCACAGTGCTGGAGCAGGTGTGTGTGTGCACAACAGCTGTGTCACAGTGCTGGAGCAGGTGTGTGTGTGCACAGCAGCTGTGTCACAGACCTGGAGCAGGTGTGTGTGTGCACAGCAGCTGTGTCACAGTCCTGGAGCAGGTGTGTGTGTGCACAGCAGCTGTGTCACAGTGCTGGAGCAGGTGTGTGTGTGCACAGCAGCTGTGTCACAGTGCTGGAGCAGGTGTGTGTGTGCACAGCAGCTGTGTCACAGTCATGGAGCAGGTGTGTGTGTGCACAGCAGCTGTGTCACAGTGCTGGAACAGGTGTGTGTGTGCAGAGCAGCTGTGTCACAGTGCTGGAGCAGGTGTGTGTGTGCACAGCAGCTGTGTCACAGTCCTGGAGCAGGTGTGTGTGTGCACAGCAGCTGTGTCACAGTGCTGAGCAGGTGTGTGTGTGCACAGCAGCTGTGTCACAGTCCTGGAGCAGGTGTGTGTGTGCACAGCAGCTGTGTCACAGTGCTGGAGCAGGTGTGTGTGTGTGCACAGCAGCTGTGTCACAGTGCTGGAGCAGGTGTGTGTGTGCACAGCAGCTGTGTCACAGTCCAGGAGCAGGTGGTGTGTGCACAGCAGCTGTGTCACAGTGCTGGAGCAGGTGTGTGTGTGTACAGCAGCTGTGTCACAGTGCTGGAGCAGTGGTGTGTGTGTGTACAGCAGCTGTGTCACAGTGCTGGAGCAGGTGTGTGTGTGTACAGCAGCTGTGTCACAGTGCTGGAGCAGGTGTGTGTGTACAGCAGCTGTGTCACAGTGCTGGAGCAGGTGTGTGTGTGTACAGCAGCTGTGTCACAGTGCTGGAGCAGAGGTGTGTGTGTGTACAGCAGCTGTGTCACAGTGCTGGAGCAGGTGTGTGTGTGTACAGCAGCTGTGTCACAGTGCTGGAGCAGAGGTGTGTGTGTGTACAGCAGCTGTGTCACAGTGCTGGAGCAGGTGTGTGTGTGTGCAGCAGCTGTGTCACAGTGCTGGAGCAGGTGTGTGTGTGTACAGCAGCTGTGTCACAGTGCTGGAGCAGGTGTGTGTGTGTACAGCAGCTGTGTCACAGTCCTGGAGCAGGTGTGTGTGTGTACAGCAGCTGTGTCACAGCTGGAGCAGGTGTGTGTGTACAGCAGCTGTGTGTGTACAGCAGCTGTGTCACAGTGCTGGAGCAGGGGTGTGTGTGTGTACAGCAGCTGTATGTGTGTACAGCAGCTGTGTCACAGTGCTGGAGCAGGGTGTGTGTGTGTACAGCAGCTGTGTCACAGTGCTGGAGCAGAGGTGTGTGTGTGTACAGCAGCTGTGTCACAGTGCTGGAGCAGGTGTGTGTGTGTACAGCAGCTGTGTCACAATGCTGGAGCAGGTGTGTGTGTGTACAGCAGCTGTGTCACTGTGCTGGAGCAGGTGTGTGTGTACAGCAGCTGTGTCACAGTGCTGGAGCAGGTGTGTGTGTGTACAGCAGCTGTGTCACAGTGCTGGAGCAGGTGTGTGTGTGTACAGCAGCTGTGTCACAGTTCTGCAGCAGATGTGTGTGTGTGTACAGCAGCTGTGTCACAGTGCTGGAGCAGGTGTGTGTGTGTACAGCAGCTGTGTGACAGTGCTGGAGCAGGTGTGTGTGTACAGCAGCTGTGTCACAGTGCTGGAGCAGGTGTGTGTGTGTACAGCAGCTGTGTCACAGTGCTGGAGCAGAGGTGTGTGTGTGTACAGCAGCTGTGTCACAGTGCTGGAGCAGGTGTGTGTGTGTACAGCAGCTGTGTCACAGTGCTGGAGCAGAGGTGTGTGTGTGTACAGCAGCTGTGTCACAGTGTTGGAGCAGGTGTGTGTGTGTGCAGCAGCTGTGTCACAGTGCTGGAGCAGGTGTGTGTGTGTACAGCAGCTGTGTCACAGTGCTGGAGCAGGTGTGTGTGTGTACAGCAGCTGTGTCACAGTCCTGGAGCAGGTGTGTGTGTACAGCAGCTGTGTCACAGAGCTGGAGCAGGTGTGTGTGTACAGCAGCTGTATGTGTGTACAGCAGCTGTGTCACAGTGCTGGAGCAGGGGTGTGTGTGTGTACAGCAGCTGTATGTGTGTACAGCAGCTGTGTCACAGTGCTGGAGCAGGGGTGTGTGTGTGTACAGCAGCTGTGTCACAGTGCTGGAGCAGAGGTGTGTGTGTGTACAGCAGCTGTGTCACAGTGCTGGAGCAGGTGTGTGTGTGTACAGCAGCTGTGTCACAATGCTGGAGCAGGTGTGTGTGTGTACAGCAGCTGTGTCACTGTGCTGGAGCAGGTGTGTGTGTGTACAGCAGCTGTGTCACAGTGCTGGAGCAGGTGTGTGTGTGTACAGCAGCTGTGTCACAGTGCTGGAGCAGGTGTGTGTGTGTGTACAGCAGCTGTGTCACAGTTCTGCAGCAGATGTGTGTGTGTGTACAGCAGCTGTGTCACAGTGCTGGAGCAGGTGTGTGTGTGTACAGCAGCTGTGTGACAGTGCTGGAGCAGGTGTGTGTGTACAGCAGCTGTGTCACAGTGCTGGAGCAGGTGTGTGTGTGTACAGCAGCTGTGTCACAGTGCTGGAGCAGAGGTGTGTGTGTGTACAGCAGCTGTGTCACAGTGCTGGAGCAGGTGTGTGTGTGTACAGCAGCTGTGTGTGTGTACAGCAGCTGTGTCACAGTGCTGGAGCAGAGGTGTGTGTGTGTACAGCAGCTGTGTCACAGTGTTGGAGCAGGTGTGTGTGTGAGCAGCAGCTGTGTCACAGTGCTGGAGCAGGTGTGTGTGTGTACAGCAGCTGTGTCACAGTGCTGGAGCAGGTGTGTGTGTGTACAGCAGCTGTGTCACAGTCCTGGAGCAGGTGTGTGTGTGTACAGCAGCTGTGTCACAGTGCTGGAGCAGGTGTGTGTGTACAGCAGCTGTGTGTGTGTACAGCAGCTGTGTCACAGTGCTGGAGCAGGGGTGTGTGTGTGTACAGCAGCTGTGTCACAGTGCTAGAGCAGGTGTGTGTGTGTACAGCAGCTGTGTCACAGTGCTGGAGCAGGTGTGTGTGTGTACAGCAGCTGTGTCACAGTGATGGAGCAGGTGTGTGTGTGTACAGCAGCTGTGTCACAGCCCTGGAGGAGGTGTGTGTGTACAGCAGCTGTGTCACAGTGCTGGAGCAGGTGTGTGTGTACAGCAGCTGTGTCACAGTGCTGGAGCAGGTGTGTGTGTGTACAGCATCTGTGTCACAGTGCTGGAGAAGGTGTGTGTGTACAGCAGCTGTCACAGTGCTGGAGCAGGAGTGTGTGTACAGCAGCTGTGTCACAGTCCTGGAGCAGGTGTGTGTGTGTACAGCAGCTGTGTCACAGTGCTGGAGCAGGTGTGTGTGTGTACAGCAGCTGTGTCACAGTGCTGGAGCAGGTGTGTGTGTGTACAGCAGCTGTGTCACAGTGATGGAGCAGGTGTGTGTGTACAGCAGCTGTGTCACAGTTCTGGAGCAGGTGTGTGTGTGTACAGCAGCTGTGTCACAGTGCTGGAGCAGGTGTGTGTGTGTATAGCAGCTGTGTCACAGTGCTGGAGCAGAGGTGTGTGTGTGTACAGTAGCTGTATCACAGTGCTGGAGCAGGTGTGTGTGTGTACAGCAGCTGTGTCACAATGCTGGAGCAGGTGTGTGTGTGTACAGCAGCTGTGTCACAGTGCTGGAGCAGGTGTGTGTGTACAGCAGCTGTGTCACAGTGCTGGAGCAGGTGTGTGTGTGTACAGCAGCAGTGTCACAGTGCTGGACAGGTGTGTGTGTGTACAGCAGCTGTGTCACAGCTGGAGCAGGTGTGTGTGTGTACAGCAGCTGTGTCACAGTGCTGGAGCAGGTGTGTGTGTACAGCAGCTGTGTCACAGTGCTGGAGCAGGTGTGTGTGTACAGCAGCTGTGTCACAGTGCTGGAGCAGGTGTGTGTGTACAGCAGCTGTGTCACAGTGCTGGAGCAGGTGTGTGTGTGTACAGCAGCTGTGTCACAGTGCTGGAGCAGGTGTGTGTGTGTACAGCAGCTGTGTCACAGTGCTGGAGCAGGTGTGTGTGTGTACAGCAGCTGTGTCACAGTGCTGGAGCAGGTGTGTGTGTACAGCAGCTGTGTCACAGTGCTGGAGCAGGTGTGGTGTGTACAGCAGCTGTGTCACAGTGCTGGAGCAGGTGTGTGTGTGTACAGCAGCTGTGTCACAGTGCTGGAGCAGGGTGTGTGTGTACAGCAGCTGTGTCACAGTGCTGGAGCAGGTGTGTGTGTACAGTGTGTACAGCAGCTGTGTCACAGTGCTGGAGCAGGGTGTGTGTGTACAGCAGCTGTGTCACAGTGCTGAGCAGGTGTGTGTGTGTACAGCAGCTGTGTCACAGTGCTGGAGCAGGTGTGTGTGTGTACAGCAGCTGTGTCACAGTGCTGGAGCAGGTGTGGTGTGTACAGCAGCTGTGTCACAGTGCTGGAGCAGGTGTGTGTGTACAGCAGCTGTGTCACAGTGCTGGAGCAGGTGTGTGTGTACAGCAGCTGTGTCACAGTGCTGGAGCAGGTGTGTGTGTACAGCAGCTGTGTCACAGTGCTGGAGCAGGTGTGTGTGTGTACAGCAGCTGTGTCACAGTGCTGGAGCAGGTGTGTGTGTACAGCAGCTGTGTCACAGTGCTGGAGCAGGTGTGTGTGTGTACAGCAGCTGTGTCACAGTGCTGGAGCAGTGTGTGTGTGTACAGCAGCTGTGTCACAGTGCTGGAGCAGGTGTGTGTGTGTACAGCAGCTGTGTCACAGTGCTGGAGCAGGTGTGTGTGTACAGCAGCTGTGTCACAGTGCTGGAGCAGGTGTGTGTGTGTACAGCAGCTGTGTCACAGTGCTGGAGCAGGTGGTGTGTGTACAGCAGCTGTGTCACAGTGCTGGAGCAGGTGTGTGTGTGTACAGCAGCTGTGTCACAGTGCTGGAGCAGGTGTGTGTGTACAGCAGCTGTGTCACAGTGCTGGAGCAGGTGTGTGTGTACAGCAGCTGTGTCACAGTGCTGGAGCAGGTGTGTGTGTGTACAGCAGCTGTGTCACAGTGCTGGAGCAGGTGTGTGTGTGTACAGCAGCTGTGTCACAGTGCTGGAGCAGGTGTGTGTGGTACAGCAGCTGTGTGGTGTGTACAGCAGCTGTGTCACAGTGCTGGAGCAGGTGTGTGTGTGTACAGCAGCTGTGTCACAGTGCTGGAGCAGGTGTGTGTGTACAGCAGCTGTGTCACAGTGCTGGAGCAGGTGTGGTGTGTACAGCAGCTGTGTCACAGTGCTGGAGCAGGTGTGTGTGTGTACAGCAGCTGTGTCACAGTGCTGGAGCAGGTGTGTGTGTGTACAGCAGCTGTGTCACAGTCTGGAGCAGGTGTGTGTGTGTACAGCAGCTGTGTCACAGTGCTGGAGCAGGTGTGTGTGTGTACAGCAGCTGTGTCACAGTGCTGGAGCAGGTGTGTGTGTACAGCAGCTGTGTCACAGTGCTGGAGCAGGTGTGTGTGTACAGCAGCTGTGTCACAGTGCTGGAGCAGGTGTGTGTGTACAGCAGCTGTGTCACAGTGCTGGAGCAGGTGTGTGTGTACAGCAGCTGTGTCACAGTGCTGGAGCAGGTGTGTGTGTGTACAGCAGCTGTGTCACAGTGCTGGAGCAGGTGTGTGTGTGTACAGCAGCTGTGTCACAGTGCTGGAGCAGGTGTGTGTGTGTACAGCAGCTGTGTCACAGTGCTGGAGCAGGTGTGTGTGTGTACAGCAGCTGTGTCACAGTGCTGGAGCAGGTGTGTGTGTACAGCAGCTGTGTCACAGTGCTGGAGCAGGTGTGTGTGTACAGCAGCTGTGTCACAGTGCTGGAGCAGGTGTGTGTGTACAGCAGCTGTGTCACAGTGCTGGAGCAGGTGTGTGTGTACAGCAGCTGTGTCACAGTGCTGGAGCAGGTGTGTGTGTACAGCAGCTGTGTCACAGTGCTGGAGCAGGTGTGTGTGTGTACAGCAGCTGTGTCACAGTGCTGGAGCAGGTGTGTGTGTACAGCAGCTGTGTCACAGTCTGGAGCAGGTGTGTGTGTGACAGCAGCTGTGTCACAGTGCTGGAGCAGGTGTGTGTGTGTACAGCAGCTGTGTCACAGTGCTGGAGCAGGTGTGTGTGTACAGCAGCTGTGTCACAGTCTGGAGCAGGTGTGTGTGTGTACAGCAGCTGTGTCACAGTGCTGGAGCAGGTGTGTGTGTGTACAGCAGCTGTGTCACAGTGCTGGAGCAGGTGTGTGTGTACAGCAGCTGTGTCACAGTGCTGGAGCAGTGTGTGTGTGTACAGCAGCTGTGTCACAGTGCTGGAGCAGGTGTGTGTGTACAGCAGCTGTGTCACAGTGCTGGAGCAGGTGTGTGTGTGTACAGCAGCTGTGTCACAGTCTGGAGCAGGTGTGTGTGTGCACAGCTGTGTCACAGTGCTGGAGCAGGTGTGTGTGGTACAGCAGCTGTGTCACAGTGCTGGAGCAGGTGTGTGTGTACAGCAGCTGTGTCACAGTGCTGGAGCAGGTGTGTGTGTGTGACAGCAGCTGTGTCACAGTGCTGGAGCAGGTGTGTGTGTGTACAGCAGCTGTGTCACAGTGCTGGAGCAGGTGTGTGTGTACAGCAGCTGTGTCACAGTGCTGGAGCAGGTGTGTGTGTGACAGCAGCTGTGTCACAGTGCTGGAGCAGGTGTGTGTGTACAGCAGCTGTGTCACAGTGCTGGAGCAGGTGTGTGTGTGTACAGCAGCTGTGTCACAGTGCTGGAGCAGGTGTGTGTGTGTACAGCAGCTGTGTCACAGTGCTGGAGCAGGTGTGTGTGTACAGCAGCTGTGTCACAGTGCTGGAGCAGGTGTGTGTGTGTACAGCAGCTGTGTCACAGTGCTGGAGCAGGTGTGTGTGTGTACAGCAGCTGTGTCACAGTGCTGGAGCAGGTGTGTGTGTGTACAGCAGCTGTGTCACAGTGCTGGAGCAGGTGTGTGTGTGTGTACAGCAGCTGTGTCACAGTGCTGGAGCAGGTGTGTGTGTGTGTACAGCAGCTGTGTCACAGTGCTGGAGCAGGTGTGTGTGTGTGTACAGCAGCTGTGTCACAGTGCTGGAGCAGGTGTGTGTGTGTACAGCAGCTGTGTCACAGTGCTGGAGCAGGTGTGTGTGTGTACAGCAGCTGTGTCACAGTGCTGGAGCAGGTGTGTGTGTACAGCAGCTGTGTCACAGTGCTGGAGCAGGTGTGTGTGTGTACAGCAGCTGTGTCACAGTGCTGGAGCAGGTGTGTGTGTGTACAGCAGCTGTGTCACAGTGCTGGAGCAGGTGTGTGTGTGTACAGCAGCTGTGTCACAGTGCTGGAGCAGTGTGTGTGTGTACAGCAGCTGTGTCACAGTGCTGGAGCAGGTGTGTGTGTGTACAGCAGCTGTGTCACAGTGCTGGAGCAGGTGTGTGTGTGTACAGCAGCTGTGTCACAGTGCTGGAGCAGGTGTGTGTGTGTACAGCAGCTGTGTCACAGTGCTGGAGCAGGTGTGTGTGTGTCAGCAGCTGTGTCACAGTGCTGGAGCAGGTGTGTGTGTACAGCAGCTGTGTCACAGTGCTGAGCAGGTGTGTGTGTGTACAGCAGCTGTGTCACAGTGCTGGAGCAGGTGTGTGTGTGTACAGCAGCTGTGTCACAGTGCTGGAGCAGGTGTGTGTGTACAGCAGCTGTGTCACAGTGCTGGAGCAGGTGTGTGTGTGTACAGCAGCTGTGTCACAGTGCTGGAGCAGGTGTGTGTGTGTACAGCAGCTGTGTCACAGTGCTGGAGCAGTGTGTGTGTACAGCAGCTGTGTCACAGTGCTGGAGCAGGTGTGTGTGTGTACAGCAGCTGTGTCACAGTGCTGGAGCAGGTGTGTGTGTGTACAGCAGCTGTGTCACAGCTGGAGCAGGTGTGTGTGTACAGCAGCTGTGTCACAGTGCTGGAGCAGGTGTGTGTGTGTACAGCAGCTGTGTCACAGTGCTGGAGCAGGTGTGTGTGTACAGCAGCTGTGTCACAGTGCTGGAGCAGGTGTGTGTGTGTACAGCAGCTGTGTCACAGTGCTGGAGCAGGTGTGTGTGTACAGCAGCTGTGTCACAGTGCTGGAGCAGGTGTGTGTGTACAGCAGCTGTGTCACAGTGCTGGAGCAGGTGTGTGTGTACAGCAGCTGTGTCACAGTGCTGGAGCAGGTGTGTGTGTGTACAGCAGCTGTGTCACAGTGCTGGAGCAGGTGTGTGTGTGTACAGCAGCTGTGTCACAGTGCTGGAGCAGTGTGTGTGTGTACAGCAGCTGTGTCACAGTGCTGGAGCAGGTGTGTGTGTGTGTACAGCAGCTGTGTCACAGTGCTGGAGCAGGTGTGTGTGTACAGCAGCTGTGTCACAGTGCTGGAGCAGTGTGTGTGTGTACAGCAGCTGTGTCACAGTCTGGAGCAGGTGTGTGTGTGTACAGCAGCTGTGTCACAGTGCTGGAGCAGGTGTGTGTGTGTACAGCAGCTGTGTGTGTGTACAGCAGCTGTGTCACAGTGCTGGAGCAGGTGTGTGTGTGTACAGCAGCTGTGTCACAGTGCTGGAGCAGGTGTGTGTGTGTACAGCAGCTGTGTCACAGTGCTGGAGCAGGTGTGTGTGTGTACAGCAGCTGTGTCACAGTGCTGGAGCAGGTGTGTGTGTGTACAGCAGCTGTGTCACAGTGCTGGAGCAGGTGTGTGTGTGTACAGCAGCTGTGTCACAGTCCTGGAGCAGGTGTTGTGTACAGCAGCTGTGTCACAGTGCTGGAGCAGGTGTGTGTGTACAGCAGCTGTGTCACAGTGCTGGAGGTGTGTGTGTGTACAGCAGCTGTGTCACAGTGCTGGAGCAGGTGTGTGTGTACAGCAGCTGTGTCACAGTGCTGGAGCAGGTGTGTGTGTACAGCAGCTGTGTCACAGTGCTGGAGCAGGTGTGTGTGTACAGCAGCTGTGTCACAGTGCTGGAGCAGGTGTGTGTGTGTACAGCAGCTGTGTCACAGTGCTGGAGCAGGTGTGTGTGTGTACAGCAGCTGTGTCACAGTGCTGGAGCAGGTGTGTGTGTACAGCAGCTGTGTCACAGTGCTGGAGCAGGTGTGTGTGTACAGCAGCTGTGTCACAGTGCTGGAGCAGGTGTGTGTGTGTACAGCAGCTGTGTCACAGTGCTGGAGCAGGTGTGTGTGTACAGCAGCTGTGTCACAGTGCTGGAGCAGGTGTGTGTGTGTACAGCAGCTGTGTCACAGTGCTGGAGCAGGTGTGTGTGTACAGCAGCTGTGTCACAGTGCTGGAGCAGGTGTGTGTGTGTACAGCAGCTGTGTCACAGTGCTGGAGCAGGTGTGTGTGTACAGCAGCTGTGTCACAGTGCTGGAGCAGGTGTGTGTGTGTACAGCAGCTGTGTCACAGTGCTGGAGCAGGTGTGTGTGTACAGCAGCTGTGTCACAGTGCTGGAGCAGGTGTGTGTGTACAGCAGCTGTGTCACAGTGCTGGAGCAGGTGTGTGTGTACAGCAGCTGTGTCACAGTGCTGGAGCAGGTGTGTGTGTGTACAGCAGCTGTGTCACAGTGCTGGAGCAGGTGTGTGTGTGTACAGCAGCTGTGTCACAGTGCTGGAGCAGGTGTGTGTGTACAGCAGCTGTGTCACAGTGCTGGAGCAGGTGTGTGTGTGCAGCAGCTGTGTCACAGTGCTGGAGCAGGTGTGTGTGTGTACAGCAGCTGTGTCACAGTGCTGGAGCAGGTGTGTGTGTACAGTAGCTGTGTCACAGTCCTGGAGCAGGTGTGTGTGTGTACACAGCAGCTGTGTCACAGTGCTGGAGCAGGTGTGTGTGTGTACAGCAGCTGTGTCACAGTGCTGGAGCAGTGTGTGTGTACAGCAGCTGTGTCACAGTGCTGGAGCAGGTGTGTGTGTGTACAGCAGCTGTGTCACAGTGCTGGAGCAGGTGTGTGTGTACAGCAGCTGTGTCACAGTGCTGGAGCAGGTGTGTGTGTGTACAGCAGCTGTGTCACAGTGCTGGAGCAGGTGTGTGTGTACAGCAGCTGTGTCACAGTGCTGGAGCAGGTGTGTGTGTGTACAGCAGCTGTGTCACAGTGCTGGAGCAGGTGTGTGTGTACAGCAGCTCTGTCACTCACAGTGCTGGAGCAGGTGTGTGTGTGTACAGCAGCTGTGTCACAGTCTGGAGCAGGTGTGTGTGTGTACAGCAGCTGTGTCACAGTGCTGGAGCAGGTGTGTGTGTACAGCAGCTGTGTCACAGTGCTGGAGCAGGTGTGTGTGTGCAGCAGCTGTGTCACAGTGCTGGAGCAGGTGTGTGTGTGTACAGCAGCTGTGTCACAGTGCTGGAGCAGGTGTGTGTGTACAGCAGCTGTGTCACAGTGCTGGAGCAGGTGTGTGTGTGCACAGCAGCTGTGTCACAGTGCTGGAGCAGGTGTGTGTGTACAGCAGCTGTGTCACAGTCTGGAGCAGGTGTGTGTGTGCAGCAGCTGTGTCACAGTGCTGGAGCAGGTGTGTGTGTACAGCAGCTGTGTCACAGTGCTGGAGCAGGTGTGTGTGTACAGCAGCTGTGTCACAGTGCTGGAGCAGGTGTGTGTGTGTACAGCAGCTGTGTCACAGTGCTGGAGCAGGTGTGTGTGTGTACAGCAGCTGTGTCACAGTGCTGGAGCAGGTGTGTGTGTGCACAGCTGTGTCACAGTGCTGGAGCAGGTGTGTGTGTACAGCAGCTGTGTCACAGTGCTGGAGCAGGTGTGTGTGTGTACAGCAGCTGTGTCACAGTGCTGGAGCAGGTGTGTGTGTGACAGCAGCTGTGTCACAGTGCTGGAGCAGGTGTGTGTGTGTACAGCAGCTGTGTCACAGTGCTGGAGCAGGTGTGTGTTGTACAGCAGCTGTGTCACAGTGCTGGAGCAGGTGTGTGTGTACAGCAGCTGTGTCACAGTCTGGAGCAGGTGTGTGTGTGTACAGCAGCTGTGTCACAGTGCTGGAGCAGGTGTGTGTGTGTACAGCAGCTGTGTCACAGTGCTGGAGCAGGTGTGTGTGTACAGCAGCTGTGTCACAGTGCTGGAGCAGGTGTGTGTGTGTACAGCAGCTGTGTCACAGTGCTGGAGCAGGTGTGTGTGTACAGCAGCTGTGTCACAGTCTGGAGCAGGTGTGTGTGTGTACAGCAGCTGTGTCACAGTGCTGGAGCAGGTGTGTGTGTACAGCAGCTGTGTCACAGTGCTGGAGCAGGTGTGTGTGTGTGTACAGCATGTGTCACAGTGCTGGAGCAGGTGTGTGTGTGTGTACAGCAGCTGTGTCACAGTGCTGGAGCAGGTGTGTGTGTGTACAGCAGCTGTGTCACAGTGCTGGAGCAGGTGTGTGTGTGTACAGCAGCTGTGTCACAGTGCTGGAGCAGGTGTGTGTGTGTACAGCAGCTGTGTCACAGTGCTGGAGCAGGTGTGTGTGTGTGTACAGCAGCTGTGTCACAGTGCTGGAGCAGGTGTGTGTGTACAGCAGCTGTGTCACAGTGCTGGAGCAGTGTGTGTGTGTACAGCAGCTGTGTCACAGTGCTGGAGCAGGTGTGTGTGTGTACAGCAGCTGTGTCACAGTGCTGGAGCAGGTGTGTGTGTGTACAGCAGCTGTGTCACAGTGCTGGAGCAGGTGTGTGTGTGTACAGCAGCTGTGTCACAGTGCTGGAGCAGGTGTGTGTGTGTACAGCAGCTGTGTCACAGTGCTGGAGCAGGTGTGTGTGTGTACAGCAGCTGTGTCACAGTGCTGGAGCAGGTGTGTGTGTGTGTACAGCAGCTGTGTCACAGTGCTGGAGCAGGTGTGTGTGTGTACAGCAGCTGTGTCACAGTGCTGGAGCAGGTGTGTGTGTGTACAGCAGCTGTGTCACAGTGCTGGAGCAGGTGTGTGTGTACAGCAGCTGTGTCACAGTGCTGGAGCAGGTGTGTGTGTACAGCAGCTGTGTCACAGTGCTGGAGCAGGTGTGTGTGTGTACAGCAGCTGTGTCACAGTGCTGGAGCAGGTGTGTGTGTGTACAGCAGCTGTGTCACAGTGCTGGAGCAGGTGTGTGTGTGTGTACAGCAGCTGTGTCACAGTGCTGGAGCAGGTGTGTGTGTGTACAGCAGCTGTGTCACAGTGCTGGAGCAGTGTGTGTGTGTACAGCAGCTGTGTCACAGTGCTGGAGCAGGTGTGTGTGTGTACAGCAGCTGTGTCACAGTGCTGGAGCAGGTGTGTGTGTACAGCAGCTGTGTCACAGTGCTGGAGCAGGTGTGTGTGTGTACAGCAGCTGTGTCACAGTGCTGGAGCAGTGTGTGTGTGTACAGCAGCTGTGTCACAGTGCTGGAGCAGGTGTGTGTGTGTACAGCAGCTGTGTCACAGTGCTGGAGCAGTGTGTGTGTGTGTGTACAGCAGCTGTGTCACAGTGCTGGAGCAGGTGTGTGTGTACAGCAGCTGTGTCACAGTGCTGGAGCAGTGTGTGTGTGTACAGCAGCTGTGTCACAGTGCTGGAGCAGGTGTGTGTGTACAGCAGCTGTCACAGTGCTGGAGCAGGTGTGTGTGTACAGCAGCTGTGTCACAGCTGGAGCAGGTGTGTGTGTACAGCAGCTGTGTCACAGTGCTGGAGCAGTGTGTGTGTGTACAGCAGCTGTGTCACAGTGCTGGAGCAGGTGTGTGTGTACAGCAGCTGTGTCACAGTGCTGGAGCAGGTGTGTGTGTGTACAGCAGCTGTGTCACAGTGCTGGAGCAGGTGTGTGTGTACAGCAGCTGTGTCACAGTGCTGGAGCAGGTGTGTGTGTACAGCAGCTGTGTCACAGTGCTGGAGCAGGTGTGTGTGTACAGCAGCTGTGTCACAGTGCTGGAGCAGGTGTGTGTGTACAGCAGCTGTGTCACAGTCTGGAGCAGGTGTGTGTGTGTACAGCAGCTGTGTCACAGTGCTGGAGCAGGTGTGTGTGTGTACAGCAGCTGTGTCACAGTGTGGAGCAGGTGTGTGTGTACAGCAGCTGTGTCACAGTGCTGGAGCAGGTGTGTGTGTGTACAGCAGCTGTGTCACAGTGCTGGAGCAGGTGTGTGTGTGTACAGCAGCTGTGTCACAGTCCTGGAGCAGGTGTGTGTGTGCACAGCAGCTGTGTCACAGTGCTGGAGCAGGTGTGTGTGTGCAGCAGCTGTGTCACAGTGCTGGAGCAGGTGTGTGTGTGCACAGCAGCTGTGTCACAGTCCTGGAGCAGGTGTGTGTGTGCACAGCAGCTGTGTCACAGTGCTGGAGCAGGTGTGTGTGTACAGCAGCTGTGTCACAGTGCTGGAGCAGGTGTGTGTGTGCACAGCTGTGTCACAGTGCTGGAGCAGGTGGTGTGTGTACAGCAGCTGTGTCACAGTCTGGAGCAGGTGTGTGTGTGTACAGCAGCTGTGTCACAGTGCTGGAGCAGGTGTGTGTGTGTACAGCAGCTGTGTCACAGTGCTGGAGCAGGTGTGTGTGTGTACAGCAGCTGTGTCACAGTGCTGGAGCAGGTGTGTGTGTGTACAGCAGCTGTGTCACAGTGCTGGAGCAGGTGTGTGTGTACAGCAGCTGTGTCACAGTGCTGGAGCAGGTGTGTGTGTGTACAGCAGCTGTGTCACAGTGCTGGAGCAGGTGTGTGTGTACAGCAGCTGTGTCACAGTGCTGGAGCAGGTGTGTGTGTACAGCAGCTGTGTCACAGTGCTGGAGCAGGTGTGTGTGTACAGCAGCTGTGTCACAGTGCTGGAGCAGGTGTGTGTGTACAGCAGCTGTGTCACAGTGCTGGAGCAGGTGTGTGTGTACAGCAGCTGTGTCACAGTCTGGAGCAGGTGTGTGTGTGTACAGCAGCTGTGTCACAGTGCTGGAGCAGGTGTGTGTGTGTACAGCAGCTGTGTCACAGTGCTGGAGCAGGTGTGTGTGTGACAGCAGCTGTGTCACAGTGCTGGAGCAGGTGTGTGTGTACAGCAGCTGTGTCACAGTGCTGGAGCAGGTGTGTGTGTGCAGCTGTGTCACAGTCTGGAGCAGGTGTGTGTGTCAGCAGCTGTGTCACAGTGCTGGAGCAGGTGTGTGTGTACAGCAGCTGTGTCACAGTGCTGGAGCAGGTGTGTGTGTGTACAGCAGCTGTGTCACAGTGCTGGAGCAGGTGTGTGTGTGTACAGCAGCTGTGTCACAGTGCTGGAGCAGGTGTGTGTGTACAGCAGCTGTGTCACAGTGCTGGAGCAGGTGTGTGTGTACAGCAGCTGTGTCACAGTGCTGGAGCAGGTGTGTGTGTGTACAGCAGCTGTGTCACAGTGCTGGAGCAGGTGTGTGTGTGTACAGCAGCTGTGTCACAGTGCTGGAGCAGGTGTGTGTGTGTACAGCAGCTGTGTCACAGTCTGGAGCAGGTGTGTGTGTGTACAGCAGCTGTGTCACAGTGCTGGAGCAGGTGTGTGTGTACAGCAGCTGTGTCACAGTGCTGGAGCAGGTGTGTGTGTGTACAGCAGCTGTGTCACAGTGCTGGAGCAGGTGTGTGTGTGTACAGCAGCTGTGTCACAGTGCTGGAGCAGGTGTGTGTGTGTACAGCAGCTGTGTCACAGTGCTGGAGCAGGTGTGTGTGTACAGCAGCTGTGTCACAGTCTGGAGCAGGTGTGTGTGTGTACAGCAGCTGTGTCACAGTGCTGGAGCAGTGTGTGTGTGTACAGCAGCTGTGTCACAGTGCTGGAGCAGGTGTGTGTGTGTACAGCAGCTGTGTCACAGTCTGGAGCAGGTGTGTGTGTGTACAGCAGCTGTGTCACAGTGCTGGAGCAGGTGTGTGTGTGTACAGCAGCTGTGTCACAGTGCTGGAGCAGGTGTGTGTGTACAGCAGCTGTGTCACAGTGCTGGAGCAGGTGTGTGTGTACAGCAGCTGTGTCACAGTGCTGGAGCAGGTGTGTGTGTGTACAGCAGCTGTGTCACAGTGCTGGAGCAGGTGTGTGTGTACAGCAGCTGTGTCACAGTGCTGGAGCAGGTGTGTGTGTGTACAGCAGCTGTGTCACAGTGCTGGAGCAGGTGTGTGTGTACAGCAGCTGTGTCACAGTGCTGGAGCAGGTGTGTGTGTACAGCAGCTGTGTCACAGTCTGGAGCAGGTGTGTGTGTGTACAGCAGCTGTGTCACAGTGCTGGAGCAGGTGTGTGTGTGTACAGCAGCTGTGTCACAGTGCTGGAGCAGGTGTGTGTGTACAGCAGCTGTGTCACAGTGCTGGAGCAGGTGTGTGTGTGTACAGCAGCTGTGTCACAGTGCTGGAGCAGGTGTGTGTTGTACAGCAGCTGTGTCACAGTGCTGGAGCAGGTGTGTGTGTGTACAGCTGCTGTGTCACAGTGCTGGAGCAGGTGTGTGTGTGTGTACAGCAGCTGTGTCACAGTGCTGGAGCAGGTGTGTGTGTGTACAGCAGCTGTGTCACAGTGCTGGAGCAGGTGTGTGTGTACAGCAGCTGTGTCACAGTGCTGGAGCAGGTGTGTGTGTGTACAGCAGCTGTGTCACAGTGCTGGAGCAGGTGTGTGTGTGTACAGCAGCTGTGTCACAGTGCTGGAGCAGGTGGTGTGTGTACAGCAGCTGTGTCACAGTGCTGGAGCAGGTGTGTGTGTGTACAGCAGCTGTGTCACAGTGCTGGAGCAGGTGTGTGTGTACAGCAGCTGTGTCACAGTGCTGGAGCAGGTGTGTGTGTGTACAGCAGCTGTGTCACAGTGCTGGAGCAGGTGTGTGTGTGTACAGCAGCTGTGTCACAGTGCTGGAGCAGGTGTGTGTGTGTACAGCAGCTGTGTCACAGTGCTGGAGCAGGTGTGTGTGTACAGCAGCTGTGTCACAGTGCTGGAGCAGGTGTGTGTGTACAGCAGCTGTGTCACAGTGCTGGAGCAGGTGTGTGTGTGTACAGCAGCTGTGTCACAGTGCTGGAGCAGGTGTGTGTGTGTACAGCAGCTGTGTCACAGTGCTGGAGCAGGTGTGTGTGTACAGCAGCTGTGTCACAGTGCTGGAGCAGGTGTGTGTGTACAGCAGCTGTGTCACAGTGCTGGAGCAGGTGTGTGTGTGTACAGCAGCTGTGTCACAGCTGGAGCAGGTGTGTGTGTACAGCAGCTGTGTCACAGTGCTGGAGCAGGTGTGTGTGTGTACAGCAGCTGTGTCACAGTGCTGGAGCAGGTGTGTGTGTGTACAGCAGCTGTGTCACAGTGCTGGAGCAGGTGTGTGTGTACAGCAGCTGTGTCACAGTGCTGGAGCAGGTGTGTGTGTGTACAGCAGCTGTGTCACAGTGCTGGAGCAGGTGTGTGTGTACAGCAGCTGTGTCACAGTGCTGGAGCAGGTGTGTGTGTACAGCAGCTGTGTCACAGTGCTGGAGCAGGTGTGTGTGTGTACAGCAGCTGTGTCACAGTGCTGGAGCAGGTGTGTGTGTGTACAGCAGCTGTGTCACAGTGCTGGAGCAGGTGTGTGTGTACAGCAGCTGTGTCACAGTGCTGGAGCAGGTGTGTGTGTGTACAGCAGCTGTGTCACAGTGCTGGAGCAGGTGTGTGTGTGTACAGCAGCTGTGTCACAGTGCTGGAGCAGGTGTGTGTGTGTACAGCAGCTGTGTCACAGTGCTGGAGCAGGTGTGTGTGTGTACAGCAGCTGTGTCACAGTGCTGGAGCAGGTGTGTGTGTGTACAGCAGCTGTGTCACAGTGCTGGAGCAGGGTGTGTGTGTGTACAGCAGCTGTGTCACAGTGCTGGAGCAGGTGTGTGTGTGTACAGCAGCTGTGTCACAGTGCTGGAGCATGTGTGTGTGTACAGCAGCTGTGTCACAGTGCTGGAGCAGGTGTGTGTGTGTACAGCAGCTGTGTCACAGTGTGGAGCAGGTGTGTGTGTGTACAGCAGCTGTGTCACAGTGCTGGAGCAGGTGTGTGTGTGTACAGCAGCTGTGTCACAGTGCTGGAGCAGGTGTGTGTGTGTACAGCAGCTGTGTCACAGTGCTGGAGCAGGTGTGTGTGTGTACAGCAGCTGTGTCACAGTGTGGAGCAGGTGTGTGTGTGCAGCAGCTGTGTCACAGTGCTGGAGCAGGTGTGTGTGTACAGCAGCTGTGTCACAGTGCTGGAGCAGGTGTGTGTGTGTACAGCAGCTGTGTCACAGTGCTGGAGCAGTGTGTGTGTGTACAGCAGCTGTGTCACAGTGCTGGAGCAGGTGTGTGTGTACAGCAGCTGTGTCACAGTGCTGGAGCAGGTGTGTGTGTACAGCAGCTGTGTCACAGTGCTGGAGCAGGTGTGTGTGTACAGCAGCTGTGTCACAGTGCTGGAGCAGGTGTGTGTGTGTACAGCAGCTGTGTCACAGTGCTGGAGCAGGTGTGTGTGTGTACAGCAGCTGTGTCACAGTGCTGGAGCAGGTGTGTGTGTACAGCAGCTGTGTCACAGTGCTGGAGCAGGTGTGTGTGTACAGCAGCTGTGTCACAGTGCTGGAGCAGGTGTGTGTACAGCAGCTGTGTCACAGTGCTGGAGCAGGTGTGTGTGTACAGCAGCTGTGTCACAGTGCTGGAGCAGGTGTGTGTGTGTACAGCACCTGTGTCACACTGCTGGAGCAGAGGTGTGTGTGTGTACAGCAGCTGTGTCACAGTCCTGGAGCAGGTGTGTGTGTGTACAGCAGCTGTGTCACAGTGCTGGAGCAGTAGTGTGTGTGTGTACAGCAGCTGTGTCACAGTGCTGGAGCAGGTGTGTGTGTGTACAGCAGCTGTGTCACAGTGCTGGAGCAGGTGTGTGTGAACAGCAGCTGTGTCACAGTGCTGGAGCAGGTGTGTGTGTGTACAGCAGCTGTGTCACAGTGCTGGAGCACAGGTGTGTGTGTACAGCAGCTGTGTCACAGTCCTGGAGCAGGTGTGTGTGTGTACAGCAGCTGTGTCACAGTGCTGGAGCAGGTGTGTGTGTACAGCAGCTGTGTGTGTGTACAGCAGCTGTGTCACAGTGCTGGAGCAGGGATGTGTATGTGTACAGCAGCTGTGTCACAGTGCTGGAGCAGGTGTGTGTGTGTACAGCAGCTGTGTCACAGTGCTGGAGCAGGTGTGTGTGTGTACAGCAGCTGTGTCACAGTGCTGGAGCAGGTGTGTGTGTGTACAGCAGCTGTGTCACAGTTCTGGAGCAGGTGTGTGTGTGTACAGCAGCTGTGTCACAGCCCTGGAGCAGGTGTGTGTGTACAGCAGCTGTGTCACAGTGCTGGAGCAGGTGTGTGTGTGTACAGCATCTGTGTCACAGTGCTGGAGTAGGTGTGTGTGTACAGCAGCTGTCACAGTGCTGGAGCAGGTGTGTGTGTGTTCAGCAGCTGTGTCACAGTGCTGGAGCAGGTGTGTGTGTGCAGCAGCTGTGTCACTGTGCTGGAGCAGGTGTGTGTGTACAGCAGCTGTGTCACAGTGCTGGAGCAGGTGTGTGTGTACAGCAGCTGTGTCACAGTGCTGGAGCAGGTGTGTGTGTGTACAGCAGCTGTGTCACAGTGCTGGAGCAGGTGTGTGTGTGTATAGCAGCTGTGTCACAGTGCTGGAGCAGTGGTGTGTGTGTGTACAGCAGCTGTGTCACAGTGCTGGAGCAGGTGTGTGTGTGTACAGCAGCTGTGTCACAGTGCTGGAGCAGGTGTGTGTGTACAGCAGCTGTGTCACAGTGCTGGAGCAGGTGTGTGTGTACAGCATCTGTGTCACAGTGCTGGAGCAGGTGTGTGTGTGTACAGCAGCTGTGTCACAGTCCTGGAGCAGGTGTGTGTGTGTACAGCAGCTGTGTCACAGTGCTGGAGCAGGTGTGTGTGTACAGCAGTGTGTGTGTACAGCAGCTGTGTCACAGTGCTGGAGCAGGGATGTGTGTGTACAGCAGCTGTGTCAGTGCTGGAGCAGGTTGTGTGTGTACAGCAGCTGTGTCACTGTGCTGGAGCAGATGTGTGTGTGTACAGCAGCTGTGTCACAGTGCTTGGAGCAGGTGTGTGTTGTGTCAGCAGCTGTGTCACAGTGCTGGAGCAGGTGTGGTGTGTACAGCAGCTGTGTCACAGTGCTGGAGCAGGTGTGTGTGTGTACAGCAGCTGTGTCACAGTGCTGGAGCAGGGTGGTGTGTGTACAGCAGCTGTGTCACAGTGCTGGAGCAGGTGTGTGTTTGTACAGCAGCTGTCACAGTGCTGGAGCAGGTGTGTGTGTGTACAGCAGCTGTGTCAACAGTTGCTGGAGCAGGGTGTGTGTTGTACAGCAAGCTGTGTCAGCAGTGCTGGAAGCAGGTTTGTGTGTGTACAGGCCAGTTGTGTTCACAGGCCCTGGAGCAGGTAGTGGTGTGTACAGCAGTTGTGTCACAGTGCTGGAGCAGGTGTGGTGTGTGTACAGCAGCTGTGTCACAGTCCTGGAGCAGGTGTTTGTGTAACAGCAGCTGTGTCACAGTGCTGGAGCAGGTGTGTGTGTAACAGCAGCTGTGTCACAGTGCTGGAGCAGGTGTGTGTTGTGTACAGCATCTGTGTCACAGTGCTGGAGCAGGGTGTGTGTGTGTACAGCATCTGTGTCACAGTGCTGGAGCAGGTGTGTGTGTACAGCAAGCTGATCACAGTGCTGGAGCGGTGTGTGTGTTGTTCAGCAGCTGTGTCACAGTGCTGGAGGCAGGTGTGTGGTGTACAGCCGCTGTGTCACAGTGCCTGGAGCAGGTGTGTGTGCACAGCAGCTGTGTCACAGTGCTGGAGCAGGTGTGTGTGTACAGCAAGCTGTCACAGTGCTGGAGCAGGTGTGTGTGTGTTCAGCAGCTCTGTCACAAGCTGGAGCAGGTGTGTGTGTACAGCAGCTGTGTCACAGTGCTGAGCAGGTGTGTGTGTGTGTACAGCAGCTGTGTCACAGTCCTGGAGCAGGTTTGTGTGTGTACAGCAGCTGTGTCACAGTGCGAGCAGGTGTGTGTGTGTACTAGCAGCTGTGTCACAGTGATGGAGCAGGTGTGTGTGTGTACAGCAGCTGTGTCATCAGTGCTGGAGCAGGTGTGTGCGTACAGCAGCTGTGTCACAGTGCTGGAGCAGGTGTGTGTGTGTACAGCAGCTGTGGTCACAGGCCTGGAGCAGGTGTGTGTGTACAGCAGCTGTGTCACAGTGCTGGAGCAGGTGTGGTGTGTACAGCAGCTGTAGCACAGTGCTGGAGCAGGTGTGTGTGTGTACAGCAGCTGTGTCACAGTGCTGGAGCAGGTGTGTGTGTACAGCAGTTGTGTCACAGTGCTGGAGCAGGTGTGTGTGTGAACAGCAGTTGTGTCACAGTCCTGGAGCAGGTTGTGTGTGTGTACAGCAGCTGTGTCACAGTCCTGGAGCAGGTGTGTGGGTGTACAGCAGCTGTGTCACAGTGCTGGAGCAGGTGTGTGTGTGTACAGCAGCTGTGTCACAGTGCTGGAGCAGGTGTGTGTGTGTATAGCAGCTGTGTCACAGTCCTGGAGCAGGTGTGTGTGTACAGCAGCTGTGTCACAGTGCTGGAGCAGGTGTGTGTGTGTACAGCAGCTGTGTCACAGTGCTGGAGCAGGTGTGTGTGCTGTACAGCAGCTGCGTCACAGTGCTGGAAGCAGGTGTGTTTGTGTACTAAGCTGCTGTGTCACAGTGCCTGGATCAGGTGTGTGTGTGTGTACAGCAGCTGTGTCACAGCTCTGGAGCAGGTGTGTGTGTACAGCAGCTGTGTCACAGTGCTGGAGCAGGTGTGTGTGTGTACAGCAGCTGTGTCACAGTGCTGGTTGCAGGTGTGTGTGTGTCACAGCAGCTGTGTCACAGTGCTGGAGCAGGTGTGTGTGTGTACAGCAGCTGTGTAACAGTGCTGGAGCAGAGGTGTGTGTGTGTACAGCTGCTGTGTCACAGTGCTGGAGCAGGTGTGTGTGTGTACAGCAGCTGTGTCACAGTGCTGGAGCAGGTGTGTGTGCGTACAGCAGCTGTGTCACAGTGCTGAAGCAGGTGTGTGTGTACAGCAGCTGTGTCACAGTGCTCGAGCAGGTGTGTGTGTGTACAGCAGCTGTGTCACACTGCTGGAGCAGAGGTGTGTGTGTGTACAGCAGCTGTGTCACAGTGCTGGAGCAGGTGTGTGTGTGTACAGCAGCTGTGTCACAGTGCTGGAGCAGGTGTGTGTGTACAGCAGCAGTGTCACAGTGCTGGAGCAGGTGTGTGTGTGTACAGCAGCTGTGTCACAGTGCTGGAGCAGGGTGTGTGTGTGTACAGCAGCTGTGTCACAGTGCTGGAGCAGGTGTGTGTGTGTACAGCAGCTGTGTCACAGTGCTGGAGCAGAGGTGTGTGTGTGTACAGCAGCTGTGTCACAGTGCTGGAGCAGTTGTGTGTGTGTACAGCAGCTGTGTCACAGTGATGGAGCAGGTGTGTGTGTGTACAGCAGCTGTGTCACAGTGCTGGAGCAGGTGTGTGTGTGTACAGCAGCTGTGTCACAGTGCTGGAGCAGGTGTGTGTGTGTACAGCAGCTGTGTCACAGTGCTGGAGCAGGTGTGTGTGTGTACAGCAGCTGTGTCACAGTGTTGGAGCAGATGTGTGTGTGTGCAGCAGCTGTGTCACAGTGCTGGAGCAGGTGTGTGTGTGTACAGCAGCTGTGTCACAGTGCTGGAGCAGGTGTGTGTGTGTACAGCAGCTGTGTCACAGTGCTGGAGCAGGTGTGTGTGTGTACAGCAGCTGTGTCACAGTGCTGGAGCAGGTGTGTGTGTGTACAGCATCTGTGTCACAGTGCTGGAGCAGGTGTGTGTGTGTACAGCAGCTGTCACAGTGCTGGAGCAGGTGTGTGTGTGTACAGCAGCTGTGTCACAGTGCTGGAGCAGGTGTGTGTGTACAGCAGCTGTGTCACAGTGCTCGAGCAGGTGTGTGTGTACAGCAGCTGTGTCACTGTGCTGGAGCAGGTGTGTGTGTACAGCAGCTGTGTCACAGTGCTGGAGCAGGTGTGTGTGTGTACAGCACCTGTGTCACAGTGCTGGAGCACAGGTGTGTGTGTGTACAGCAGCTGTGTCACAGTCCTGGAGCAGGTGTGTGTGTGTACAGCAGCTGTGTCACAGTGCTGGAGCAGGTGTGTGTGTACAGCAGCTGTGTGTGTGTACAGCAGCTGCGTCACAGTGCTGGAGCAGGGATATGTGTGTGTACAGCAGCTGTGTCACAGTGCTGGAGCAGGTGTGTGTGTGTACAGCAGCTGTGTCACAGTGCTGGAGCAGGTGTGTGTGTGTACAGCAGCTGTGTCACAGTGCTGGAGCAGGTGTGTGTGTGTACAGCAGCTGTGTCACAGTGCTGGAGCAGGTGTGTGTGTGTACAGCAGCTGTGTCACAGCCCTGGAGCAGGTGTGTGTACAGCAGCTGTGTCACAGTGCTGGAGCAGGTGTGTGTGTGTACAGCATCTGTGTCACAGTGCTGGAGCATTTGTGTGTGTACAGCAGCTGTCACAGTGCTGGAGCAGGTGTGTGTGTGTTCAGCAGCTGTGTCACAGTGCTGGAGCAGGTGTGTGTGTACAGCAGCTGTGTCACTGTGCTGGAGCAGGTGTGTGTGTACAGCAGCTGTGTCACAGTGCTGGAGCAGGTGTGTGTGTACAGCAGCTGTGTCGCAGTGCTGGAGCAGGTGTGTGTTTGTACAGCAGCTGTGTCACAGTCCTGGAGCAGGTGTGTGTGTGTACAGCAGCTGTGTCACAGTGCTGGAGCAGGTGTGTGTGTGTACAGCAGCTGTGTCACAGTGCTGGAGCAGGTGTGTGTGTGTACAGCAGCTGTGTCACAGTGCTGGAGCAGGTGTGTGTGTACAGCAGCTGTGTCACATTGCTGGAGCAGGTGTGTGTGTGTGTACAGCAGCTGTGTCACAGTCCTGGAGCAGGTGTGTGTGTGTACAGCAGCTGTGTCACAGTGCTTGAGCAGGTGTGTGTGTACAGCAGCTGTGTCACAGTGCTTTAGCAGGTGTGTGTGTGTACAGCAGCTGTGTCACAGTGCTGGAGCAGGTGTGTGTGTGTACAGCAGCTGTGTCACAGTGCAGGAGCAGGGGGTGTGTGTATACAGCAGCTGTGTCACAGTGCTGGAGCAGGTGTGTGTGTGTACAGCAGCTGTGTCACAGTGCTGGAGCAGGTGTGTGTGTGTACAGCAGCTGTGTCACAGTGCTGGAGCAGGTGTGTGTGTGTACAGCAGCTGTGTCACAGTGCTGGAGCAGGTGTGTGTGTGTACAGCAGCTGTGTCACAGTCCTGGAGCAGGTGTGTGTGTTCAGCAGCTGTGTCACAGTGCTGGAGCAGGTGTGTGTGTGTACAGCAGCTGTGTCACAGTGCTGGAGCAGGTGTGTGTGTACAGCAGCTGTGTCACAGTGCTGGAGCAGGTGTGTGTGTGTACAGCATCTGTGTCACAGTGCTGGAGCAGGTGTGTGTGTACAGCAGCTGTCACAGTGCTGGAGGAGGTGTGTGTGTGTTCAGCAGCTGTGTCGCAGTGCTGGAGCAGGTGTGTGTGTACAACAGCTGTGTCACAGTGCTGGAGCAGGTGTGTGTTTACAGCAGCGGTGTCACAGTGCTGGAGCAGGTGTGTGTGTACAGCAGCTGTCACAGTGCTGGAGCAGGTGTGTGTGTGTACAGCAGCTGTGTCACAATCCTGGAGCAGGTGTGTGTGTGTACAGCAGCTGTGTCACAGTGCAGGAGCAGGTGTGTGTGTGTACAGCAGCTGTGTCACAGTGATGGAGCAGGTGTGTGTTTGTACAGCAGCTGTGTCACAGTGCTGGAGCTGGTGTGTGTGTACAGCAGCTGTGTCACAGTGCTGGAGCAGGTGTGTGTGTGTACAGCAGCTGTGTCACAGCCCTGGAGCAGGTGTGTGTGTACAGCAGCTGTGTCACAGTGCTGGAGCAGGTGTGTGTGTGTACAGCAGCTGTATCACAGTGCTGGAGCAGGAGTGTGTGTGTACAGCAGCTGTGTCACAGTGCTGGAACAGGTGTGTGTGTACAGCAGTTGTGTCACAGTGCTGGAGCAGGTGTGTGTGTGAACAGCAGTTGTGTCACAGTGCTGGAGCAGGTGTGTGTGTGTGTACAGCAGCTGTGTCACAGTCCTGGAGCAGGTGTGTGTGTGTACAGCAGCTGTGTCACAGTCCTGGAGCAGGTGTGTGTGTGTGTACAGCAGCTGTGTCACAGTGCTGGAGCAGGTGTGTGTGTGTACAGCAGCTGTGTCACAGTCCTGGAGCAGGTGTGTGTGTACAGCAGCTGTGTCACAGTGCTGGAGCAGGTGTGTGTGTGTACAGCATCTGTGTCACAGTGCTGAAGCAGGTGTGTGTCTGTACAGCAGCTGTACTCACCTAGTTGTACTCACCTAGTTGTGTTTGCGGGGGTTGAGCTCTGGCTCTTTGGTCCCGCCTCTCAACCGTCAATCAACAGGTGTACAGATTCCTGAGCCTATCGGGCTCTGTCATATCTACATTTGAAACTGTGTATGGAGTCAGCCTCCACCACATCACTTCCTAATGCATTCCATTTGTCAACCACTCTGACACTAAAAAAGTTCTTTCTAATATCTCTGTGGCTCATTTGGGCACTCAGTTTCCACCTGTGTCCCCTTGTGCGTGTTCCCCTTGTGTTAAATAGACTGTCTTTATCTACCCTATCAATCCCCTTCAGAATCTTGAATGTGGTGATCATGTCCCCCCTAACTCTTCTGTCTTCCAGCGAAGTGAGGTTTAATTCCCGTAGTCTCTCCTCGTAGCTCATACCTCTCAGCTCGGGTACTAGTCTGGTGGCAAACCTTTGAACCTTTTCCAGTTTAGTCTTATCCTTGACTAGATATGGACTCCATGCTGGGGCTGCATACTCCAGGATTGGCCTGACATATGTGGTATACAAAGTTCTGAATGATTCTTTACACAATTTTCTGAATGCCGTTCGTATGTTGGCCAGCCTGGCATATGCCGCTGATGTTATCCGCTTGATATGTGCTGCAGGAGACAGGTCTGGCGTGATATCAACCCCCAAGTCTTTTTCCTTCTCTGACTCCTGAAGAATTTCCTCTCCCAGATGATACCTTGTATCTGGCCTCCTGCTCCCTACACCTATCTTCATTACATTACATTTGGTTGGGTTAAACTCTAACAACCATTTGTTCGACCATTCCTTCAGCTTGTCTAGGTCTTCTTGAAGCCTCAAACAGTCCTCTTCTGTTTTAATCCTTCTCATAATTTTAGCATCGTCCGCAAACATTGAGAGAAATGAATCGATACCCTCCGGGAGATCATTTACATATATCAGAAACAAGATAGGACCGAGCACAGAGCCCTGTGGGACTCCACTGGTGACTTCACGCCAATCGGAGGTCTCACCCCTCACCGTAACTCTCTGCTTCCTATTGCTTAGATACTCCCTTATCCACTGGAGCACCTTACCAGCTACACCTGCCTGTCTCTCCAGCTTATGTACCAGCCTCTTATGCGGTACTGTGTCAAAGGCTTTCCGACAATCCAAGAAAATGCAGTCCGCCCAGCCCTCTCTTTCTTGCTTAATCTGTGTCACCTGATCGTAGAATTCTATCAAGCCTGTAAGGCAAGATTTACCCTCCCTGAATCCATGTTGGCGATTTGTCACGAAGTCCCTTCTCTCCAGATGTGTTACCAGGTTTTTTCTCACGATCTTCTCCATCACCTTGCATGGTATACAAGTCAAGGACACTGGCCTGTAGTTCAGTGCCTCTTGTCTGTCGCCCTTTTTGTATATTGGGACCACATTCGCCGTCTTCCATATTTCTGGTAGGTCTCCCGTCTCTAGTGATTTACTATACACTATGGAGAGTGGCAAGCAAAGTGCCTCTGCACACTCTTTCAGTACCCATGGTGAGATCCCATCTGGACCAACCGCCTTTCTAACATCCAGATCCAGCAGGTGTCTCTTGACCTCCTCTCTCGTAATTTCGAACTCCTCCAAGGCCGCCTGGTTTACCTCCCTTTCTCCTAGCACAGTGACCTCACCCTGTTCTATTGTGAAGACCTCCTGGAACCTCTTGTTGAGTTCCTCACACACCTCTCTGTCATTCTCTGTATACCTGTCCTCGCCTGTTCTAAGTTTCAATACCTGTTCTTTCACTGTTGTTTTCCTTCTGATGTGACTGTGGAGAAGCTTTGGTTCGGTCTTGGCTTTGTTTGCTATATCATTTTCAAAATTTTTCTCTGCTTCTCTTCTCACCCTGACGTACTCATTCCTGGTTCTCTGGTATCTCTCCCTGCTTTCTGGTGTTCTGTTATTCCGGAAGTTCCTCCACGCCTTTTTGTTCAGTTTCTTCGCTTCCATACATGCCCTATTATACCATGGATTCTTCTGTTGCTTCTCGGATTTTTCCCTTTGGGCCGGGATGAACCTGTTTACTGCCTCCTGACACTTTTGGGTAACATAGTCCATCATACCCTGTACAGACTTGTCTCTGAGGTCTGTGTCCCAAGGTATTTCACTTAGGAAACTTCTCATCTGTTCATAATTCCCCTTTCGGTATGCCAGCCTTTTGATTCCTAGTTCTTTTTGGGGGGAGATAAGTCCTAGCTCTACCAGGTACTCAAAGTTCAATACACTGTGGTCACTCATTCCCAAGGGCGCTTCCATCTTAACTTCCCTTATATCCCATTCATTTAGGGTAAATATCAAATCAAGCATTGCTGGTTCATCTTCTCCTCTCATTCTTGTTGGCTCTTTGGTATGCTGGCTTAGAAAGTTTCTTGTTGCCACGTCCAGCAGCTTAGCTCTCCATGTTTCTGGTCCTCCATGCGGGTCTCTGTTCTTCCAATCTATCTTCCCATGGTTGAAGTCTCCCATAATTAGTAGTCCAGATCCATTCCTGCTAGCAACAGAAGCTGCTCTTTCTATTATGTTAATGGTGGCCATGTTGTTTCTATCATATTCCTGTCTAGGTCTTCTGTCATTTGGTGGTGGATTATATATGACTGCGACTATAATTTTTTTCCCTCCATTTGTTACAGTACCTGCTATGTAGTCACTGAAACCTTCACAGCCCTGAATATCCATCTCCTCAAAATCCCAGCCTTTTCTTACCAGCAGAGCTACACCACCCCCACCTCTTCCTTCCCTCTCTTTCCGCATAACATAGTAGTCCTGTGGAAACACTGCATTTGTTATTGTTTTCGTGATCTTTGTTTCTGTGAGGGCTATTATGTCTGGGTTTTCCTCTAGTACCAGTTCTCCAAGCTCATTTGCTTTATTTGTAATTCCATCTATGTTAGTGTACATCGCTTTGAGGCTCACTTTCTTCTGTCCCTTCTCAAATCGCCTCCTTGGTGAGTGTTCTGCTGGTGGGGGAGGCTGTTCCATGGGTGTGAGGACCTGTGAGGTGGGTAACAGGATCTCAGAGGATACTGGAATGAGGGGTGGGGGATCCAGTGAAGGGGGAGGGACAGGGAGGGTATGGGGTGAAAGGGGAGGGAGGACGGGAAGGAAAGGGGGGGAGGGAGGACTCGGGAGGAGGGGAGGGGTAGAAGGGTGGGGATTGGGTGTGGGGGGAGGGAGATTTGGCTGAACTTTTGAGTGGGGGCAGGGAGGGTTTGGGGTAGGGGGGTTTTCTATGCAGAGGAGGGAGGCGGGGTTGTCCTCCCAGCTGTGTCACAGTGCTGGAGCAGGTGTGTGTGTGTGGAGCTGCTGTGTCACAGTAGTGGAGCAGGTTTGTGTGTGTGTACAGCAGCTGTGTCACAGCGCTGGAGCAAGTGTGTGTGCGTACAGCAGCTGTGTCACAGTGCTGAAGCAGGTGTGTGTGTACAGCAGCTGTGTCACAGTGCTCGAGCAGGTGTGTGTGTGTACAGCAGCTGTGTCACACTGCTGGAGCAGAGGTGTGTGTGTGTACAGCAGCTGTCACAGTGCTGGAGCAGGTGTGTGTGTGTACAGCAGCTGTGTCACAGTGCTGGAACAGGTGTGTGTGTACAGCAGCAGTGTCACAGTGCTGGAGCAGGTGTGTGTGTGTACAGCAGCTGTTTAACAGTGCTGGAGCAGAGGTGTGTGTGTGTACAGCAGCTGTGTCACAGTGCTGGAGCAGGTGTGTGTGTGTACAGCAGCTGTGTCACAGTGCTGGAGCAGAGGTGTGTGTGTGTACAGCAGCTGTGTCACAGTGCTGGAGCAGTTGTGTGTGTGTACAGCAGCTGTGTCACAGTGATGGAGCAGGTGTGTGTGTGTACAGCAGCTGTGTCACAGTGCTGGAGCAGGTGTGTGTGTGTACAGCAGCTGTGTCACAGTGCTGGAGCAGGTGTGTGTGTGTACAGCAGCTGTGTCACAGTGCTGGAGCAGGTGTATGTGTGTACAGCAGCTGTGTCACAGTGTTGGAGCAGATGTGTGTGTGTGCAGCAGCTGTGTCACAGTGCTGGAGCAGGTGTGTGTGTGTACAGCAGCTGTGTCACAGTGCTGGAGCAGGTGTGTGTGTGTACAGCAGCTGTGTCACAGTGCTGGAGCAGGTGTGTGTGTGTACAGCAGCTGTGTCACAGTCCTGGAGCAGGTGTGTGTGTACAGCAGCTGTGTCACAGTGCTGGAGCAGGTGTGTGTGTACAGGAGCTGTGTCACAGTGCTGGAGCAGGTGTGTGTGTACAGCAGCTGTGTCACAGTGCTGGAGCAGGTGTGTGTGTGTACAGCATCTGTGTCACAGTGCTGGAGCAGGTGTGTGTGTGTACAGCAGCTGTCACAGTGCTGGAGCAGGTGTGTGTGTGTACAGCAGCTGTGTCACAGTGCTGGAGCAGGTGTGTGTGTACAGCAGCTGTGTCACAGTGCTGGAGCAGGTGTGTGTGTACAGCAGCTGTGTCACTGTGCTGGAGCAGGTGTGTGTGTGTACAGCAGCTGTGTCACAGTGCTGGAGCAGGTGTGTGTGTGTACAGCACCTGTGTCACACTGCTGGAGCAGAGGTGTGTGTGTGTACAGCAGCTGTGTCACAGTCCTGGAGCAGGTGTGTGTGTGTACAGCCGCTGTGTCACAGTGCTGGAGCAGTAGTGTGTGTGTGTACAGCAGCTGTGTCACAGTGCTGGAGCAGGTGTGTGTGTGTGTACAGCAGCTGTGTCACAGTGCTGGAGCAGGTGTGTGTGTACAGCAGCTGTGTCACAGTGCTGGAGCAGGTGTGTGTGTGTACAGCAGCTGTGTCACAGTGCTGGAGCACAGGTGTGTGTGTACAGCAGCTGCGTCACAGTCCTGGAGCAGGTGTGTGTGTGTACAGCAGCTGTGTCACAGTGCTGGAGCAGGTGTGTGTGTACAGCAGCTGTGTGTGTGTACAGCAGCTGTGTCACAGTGCTGGAGCAGGGATGTGTATGTGTACAGCAGCTGTGTCACAGTGCTGGAGCAGGTGTGTGTGTGTACAGCAGCTGTGTCACAGTGCTGGAGCAGGTGTGTGTGTGTACAGCAGCTGTGTCACAGTGCTGGAGCAGGTGTGTGTGTGTACAGCAGCTGTGTCACAGTGCTGGAGCAGGTGTGTGTGTGTACAGCAGCTGTGTCACAGCCCTGGAGCAGGTGTGTGTGTACAGCAGCTGTGTCACAGTGCTGGAGCAGGTGTGTGTGTGTACAGCATCTGTGTCACAGTGCTGGAGTAGGTGTGTGTGTACAGCAGCTGTCACAGTGCTGGAGCAGGTGTGTGTGTGTTCAGCAGCTGTGTCACAGTGCTGGAGCAGGTGTGTGTGTACAGCAGCTGTGTCACTGTGCTGGAGCAGGTGTGTGTGTACAGCAGCTGTGTCACAGTGCTGGAGCAGGTGTGTGTGTACAGCAGCTGTGTCACAGTGCTGGAGCAGGTGTGTGTGTGTACAGCAGCTGTGTCACAGTGCTGGAGCAGGTGTGTGTGTGTACAGCAGCTGTGTCACAGTGCTGGAGCAGTGGTGTGTGTGTGTACAGCAGCTGTGTCACAGTGCTGGAGCAGGTGTGTGTGTGTACAGCAGCTGTGTCACAGTGCTGGAGCAGGTGTGTGTGTACAGCAGCTGTGTCACAGTGCTGGAGCAGGTGTGTGTGTGTACAGCAGCTGTGTCACAGTGCTGGAGCACAGGTGTGTGTGTGTACAGCAGCTGTGTCACAGTCCTGGAGCAGGTGTGTGTGTGTACAGCAGCTGTGTCACAGTGCTGGAGCAGGTGTGTGTGTACAGCAGCTGTGTGTGTGTACAGCAGCTGTGTCACAGTGCTGGAGCAGGGATGTGTGTGTGTACAGCAGCTGTGTCATAGTGCTGGAGCAGGTGTGTGTGTGTACAGCAGCTGTGTCACTGTGCTGGAGCAGGTGTGTGTGTGTACAGCAGCTGTGTCACAGTGCTGGAGCAGGTGTGTGTGTGTACAGCAGCTGTGTCACAGTGCTGGAGCAGGTGTGTGTGTGTACAGCAGCTGTGTCACAGCCCTGGAGCAGGTGTGTGTGTACAGCAGCTGTGTCACAGTGCTGGAGCAGGTGTGTGTGTGTACAGCATCTGTGTCACAGTGCTGGAGCAGGTGTGTGTGTACAGCAGCTGTCACAGTGCTGGAGCAGGTGTGTGTGTGTTCAGCAGCTGTGTCACAGTGCTGGAGCAGGTGTGTGTGTACAGCAGCTGTGTCACAGTGCTGGAGCAGGTGTGTGTGTACAGCAGCTGTGTCACAGTGCTGGAGCAGGTGTGTGTGTACAGCAGTTGTGTCACAGTGCTGGAGCAGGTGTGTGTGTGTACAGCAGCTGTGTCACAGTCCTGGAGCAGGTGTGTGTGTGTACAGCAGCTGTGTCACAGTGCTGGAGCAGGTGTGTGTGTGTACAGCAGCTGTGTCACAGTGCTAGAGCAGGTGTGTGTGTGTACAGCAGCTGTGTCACAGTGCTGGAGCAGGTGTGTGTGTGTACAGCAGCTGTGTCACAGTCCTGGAGCAGGTGTGTGTGTTCAGCAGCTGTGTCACAGTGCTGGAGCAGGTGTGTGTGTGTACAGCAGCTGTGTCACAGTGCTGGAGCAGGTGTGTGTGTACAGCAGCTGTGTCACAGTGCTGGAGCAGGTGTGTGTGTGTACAGCATCTGTGTCACAGTGCTGGAGCAGGTGTGTGTGTGTACAGCATCTGTGTCACAGTGCTGGAGCAGGTGTGTGTGTACAGCAGCTATCACAGTGCTGGAGCAGGTGTGTGTGTGTTCAGCAGCTGTGTCACAGTGCTGGAGCAGGTGTGTGTGTACAGCAGCTGTGTCACAGTGCTGGAGCAGGTGTGTGTGCACAGCAGCTGTGTCACAGTGCTGGAGCAGGTGTGTGTGTACAGCAGCTGTCACAGTGCTGGAGCAGGTGTGTGTGTGTTCAGCAGCTCTGTCACAAGCTGGAGCAGGTGTGTGTGTACAGCAGCTGTGTCACAGTGCTGGAGCAGGTGTGTGTGTGTGTACAGCAGCTGTGTCACAGTCCTGGAGCAGGTTTGTGTGTGTACAGCAGCTGTGTCACAGTGCAGAAGCAGGTGTGTGTGTGTACAGCAGCTGTGTCACAGTGATGGAGCAGGTGTGTGTGTGTACAGCAGCTGTGTCACAGTGCTGAAGCAGGTGTGTGCGTACAGCAGCTGTGTCACAGTGCTGGAGCAGGTGTGTGTGTGTACAGCAGCTGTGTCACAGCCATGGAGCAGGTGTGTGTGTACAGCAGCTGTGTCACAGTGCTGGAGCAGGTGTGTGTGTGTACAGCAGCTGTATCACAGTGCTGGAGCAGGTGTGTGTGTGTACAGCAGCTGTGTCACAGTGCTGGAGCAGGTGTGTGTGTTCAGCAGTTGTGTCACAGTGCTGGAGCAGGTGTGTGTGTGAACAGCAGTTGTGTCACAGTCCTGGAGCAGGTGTGTGTGTGTGTACAGCAGCTGTGTCACAGTCCTGGAGCAGGTGTGTGTGTGTACAGCAGCTGTGTCACAGTCCTGGAGCAGGTGTGTGTGTGTGTACAGCAGCTGTGTCACAGTGCTGGAGCAGGTGTGTGTGTGTATAGCAGCTGTGTCACAGTCCTGGAGCAGGTGTGTGTGTACAGCAGCTGTGTCACAGTGCTGGAGCAGGTGTGTGTGTGTACAGCATCTGTGTCACAGTGCTGGAGCAGGTGTGTGTCTGTACAGCAGCTGTGTCACAGTGCTGGAGCAGGTGTGTTTGTGTAGAGCTGCTGTGTCACAGTCCTGGAGCAGGTGTGTGTGTGTGTACAGCAGCTGTGTCACAGCTCTGGAGCAGGTGTGTGTGTGTACAGCAGCTGTGTCACAGTGCTGGAGCAGGTGTGTGTGTGTACAGCAGCTGTGTCACAGTGCTGGTGCAGGTGTGTGTGTGTACAGCAGCTGTGTAACAGTGCTGGAGCAGAGGTGTGTGTGTGTACAGCTGCTGTGTCACAGTGCTGGAGCAGGTGTGTGTGTGTACAGCAGCTGTGTCACAGTGCTGGAGCAGGTGTGTGTGCGTACAGCAGCTGTGTCACAGTGCTGAAGCAGGTGTGTGTGTACAGCAGCTGTGTCACAGTACTCGAGCAGGTGTGTGTGTGTACAGCAGCTGTGTCACACTGCTGGAGCAGAGGTGTGTGTGTGTACAGCAGCTGTGTCACAGTGCTGGAGCAGGTGTGTGTGTGTACAGCAGCTGTGTCACAGTGCTGGAACAGGTGTGTGTGTACAGCAGCAGTGTCACAGTGCTGGAGCAGGTGTGTGTGTGTACAGCAGCTGTGTCACAGTGCTGGAGCAGAGGTGTGTGTGTGTACAGCAGCTGTGTCACAGTGCTGGAGCAGGTGTGTGTGTGTACAGCAGCTGTGTCACAGTGCTGGAGCAGAGGTGTGTGTGTGTACAGCAGCTGTGTCACAGTGCTGAAGCAGTTGTGTGTCTGTACAGCAGCTGTGTCACAGTGCTGGAGCATGTGTGTGTGTGCACAGCAGCTGTGTCACAGTGTTGGAGCAGGTGTGTGTGTGCACAGCAGCTGTGTCACAGTCCTGGAGCAGGTGTGTGTGTGTGCACAGCAGCTGTGTCACAGTGCTGGAGCAGGTATGTGTGTGTACAGCAGCTGTGTCACAGTGCTGGAGCAGGTGTGTGTGTGCACAGCAGCTGTGTCACAGTGCTGGAGCAGGTGTGTGTGTGCACAGCAGCTGTGTCACAGTCCTGGAGCAGGTGTGTGTGTGCACAGCAGCTGTGTCACAGTCCCTGAGCAGGTGTGTGTGTGCACAGCAGCTGTGTCACAGTGCTGGATCAGGTGTGTGTGTGCACAGCAGCTGTGTCACAGTGCTGAAGCAGGTGTGTGTGTGCACAGCAGCTGTGTCACAGTCCTGGAGCAGGTGTGTGTGTGCACAGCAGCTGTGTCACAGTGCTGGAGCAGGTGTGTGTGTGCACAGCAGCTGTGTCAGAGTCCTGGAGCAGGTGTGTGTGTGCACAGCAGCTGTGTCACAGTCCTGGAGCAGGTGTGTGTTTGCACAGCAGCTGTGTCACAGTGCTGGAGCAGGTGTGTGTGTGTGCACAGCAGCTGTGTCACAGTGCTGGAGCAGGTGTGTGTGTGCACAGCAGCTGTGTCACAGTCCTGGAGCAGGTGTGTGTGTGCACAGCAGCTGTGTCACAGTGCTGGAGCAGGTGTGTGTGTGTACAGCAGCTGTGTCACAGTGCTGGAGCAGGTGTGTGTGTGCACAGCAGCTGTGTCACGGTGCTGCAGCAGGTGTGTGTGTGTACAGCAGCTGTGTCACAGTCCTGGAGCAGGTGTGTGAGTGCACAGCAGCTGTGTCACAGTGCTGGAGCAGGTGTGTGTGTGTACAGCAGCTGTGTCACAGTCCTGGAGCAGGTGTGTGTGTGAACAGCAGCTGTGTCACAGTGCTGGAGCAGGAGTGTGTGTATACAGCAGCTGTGTCACAGTGCTGGAGCAGGTGTGTGTGTGTACTCACCTAGTTGTACTCACCTAGTTGTACTCACCTAGTTGTGTTTGCGGGGGTTGAGCTCTGGCTCTTTGGTCCCGCCTCTCAACCGTCAATCAACAGGTGTACAGATTCCTGAGCCTATCGGGCTCTGTCATATCTACACTTGAAACTGTGTATGGAGTGAGCCTCCACCACATCACCCCCTAATGCATTCCATTTGTCAACCACTCTGACACTAAAAAAGTTCTTTCTAATATCTCTGTGGCTCATTTGGGCACTCAGTTTCCACCTGTGTCCCCTTGTGCGTGTTCCCCTTGTGTTAAATAGACTGTCTTTATCTACCCTATCAATCCCCTTCAGAATCTTGAATGTGGTGATCATGTCCCCCCTAACTCTTCTGTCTTCCAGCGAAGTGAGGTTTAATTCCCGTAGTCTCTCCTCGTAGCTCATACCTCTCAGCTCGGGTACTAGTCTGGTGGCAAACCTTTGAACCTTTTCCAGTTTAGTCTTATCCTTGACTAGATATGGACTCCATGCTGGGGCTGCATACTCCAGGATTGGCCTGACATATGTGGTATACAAAGTTCTGAATGATTCTTTACACAATTTTCTGAATGCCGTTCGTATGTTGGCCAGCCTGGCATATGCCGCTGATGTTATCCGCTTGATATGTGCTGCAGGAGACAGGTCTGGCGTGATATCAACCCCCAAGTCTTTTTCCTTCTCTGACTCCTGAAGAATTTCCTCTCCCAGATGATACCTTGTATCTGGCCTCCTGCTCCCTACACCTATCTTCATTACATTACATTTGGTTGGGTTAAACTCTAACAACCATTTGTTCGACCATTCCTTCAGCTTGTCTAGGTCTTCTTGAAGCCTCAAACAGTCCTCTTCTGTTTTAATCCTTCTCATAATTTTAGCATCGTCCGCAAACATTGAGAGAAATGAATCGATACCCTCCGGGAGATCATTTACATATATCAGAAACAAGATAGGACCGAGTACAGAGCCCTGTGGGACTCCACTGGTGACTTCACGCCAATCGGAGGTCTCACCCCTCACCGTAACTCTCTGCTTCCTATTGCTTAGATACTCCCTTATCCACTGGAGCACCTTACCAGCTACACCTGCCTGTCTCTCCAGCTTATGTACCAGCCTCTTATGCGGTACTGTGTCAAAGGCTTTCCGACAATCCAAGAAAATGCAGTCCGCCCAGCCCTCTCTTTCTTGCTTAATCTGTGTCACCTGATCGTAGAATTCTATCAAGCCTGTAAGGCAAGATTTACCCTCCCTGAATCCATGTTGGCGATTTGTCACGAAGTCCCTTCTCTCCAGATGTGTTACCAGGTTTTTTCTCACGATCTTCTCCATCACCTTGCATGGTATACAAGTCAAGGACACTGGCCTGTAGTTCAGTGCCTCTTGTCTGTCGCCCTTTTTGTATATTGGGACCACATTCGCCGTCTTCCATATTTCTGGTAGGTCTCCCGTCTCTAGTGATTTACTATACACTATGGAGAGTGGCAAGCAAAGTGCCTCTGCACACTCTTTCAGTACCCATGGTGAGATCCCATCTGGACCAACCGCCTTTCTAACATCCAGATCCAGCAGGTGTCTCTTGACCTCCTCTCTCGTAATTTCGAACTCCTCCAAGGCCGCCTGGTTTACCTCCCTTTCTCCTAGCACAGTGACCTCACCCTGTTCTATTGTGAAGACCTCCTGGAACCTCTTGTTGAGTTCCTCACACACCTCTCTGTCATTCTCTGTATACCTGTCCTCGCCTGTTCTAAGTTTCAATACCTGTTCTTTCACTGTTGTTTTCCTTCTGATGTGACTGTGGAGTAGCTTTGGTTCGGTCTTGGCTTTGTTTGCTATATCATTTTCAAAATTTTTCTCTGCTTCTCTTCTCACCCTGACGTACTCATTCCTGGTTCTCTGGTATCTCTCCCTGCTTTCTGGTGTTCTGTTATTCCGGAAGTTCCTCCACGCCTTTTTGTTCAGTTTCTTCGCTTCCATACATGCCCTATTATACCATGGATTCTTCTGTTGCTTCTCGGATTTTTCCCTTTGGGCCGGGATGAACCTGTTTACTGCCTCCTGACACTTTTGGGTAACATAGTCCATCATACCCTGTACAGACTTGTCTCTGAGGTCTGTGTCCCAAGGTATTTCACTTAGGAAACTTCTCATCTGTTCATAATTCCCCTTTCGGTATGCCAGCCTTTTGATTCCTAGTTCTTTTTGGGGGGAGATAAGTCCTAGCTCTACCAGGTACTCAAAGTTCAATACACTGTGGTCACTCATTCCCAAGGGCGCTTCCATCTTAACTTCCCTTATATCCCATTCATTTAGGGTAAATATCAAATCAAGCATTGCTGGTTCATCTTCTCCTCTCATTCTTGTTGGCTCTTTGGTATGCTGGCTTAGAAAGTTTCTTGTTGCCACGTCCAGCAGCTTAGCTCTCCATGTTTCTGGTCCTCCATGCGGGTCTCTGTTCTTCCAATCTATCTTCCCATGGTTGAAGTCTCCCATAATTAGTTGTCCAGATCCATTCCTGCTAGCAACAGAAGCTGCTCTTTCTATTATGTTAATGGTGGCCATGTTGTTTCTATCATATTCCTGTCTAGGTCTTCTGTCATTTGGTGGTGGATTATATATGACTGCGACTATAATTTTTTTCCCTCCATTTGTTACAGTACCTGCTATGTAGTCACTGAAACCTTCACAGCCCTGAATATCCATCTCCTCAAAATCCCAGCCTTTTCTTACCAGCAGAGCTACACCACCCCCACCTCTTCCTTCCCTCTCTTTCCGCATAACATAGTAGTCCTGTGGAAACACTGCATTTGTTATTGTTTTCGTGATCTTTGTTTCTGTGAGGGCTATTATGTCTGGGTTTTCCTCTAGTACCAGTTCTCCAAGCTCATTTGCTTTATTTGTAATTCCATCTATGTTAGTGTACATCGCTTTGAGGCTCACTTTCTTCTGTCCCTTCTCAAATCGCCTCCTTGGTGAGTGTTCTGCTGGTGGGGGAGGCTGTTCCATGGGTGTGAGGACCTGTGAGGTGGGTAACAGGATCTCAGAGGATACTGGAATGAGGGGCGGGGGATCCAGTGAAGGGGGAGGGACAGGGAGGGTATGGGGTGAAAGGGGAGGGAGGACGGGAAGGAAAGGGGGGGAGGGAGGACTCGGGAGGAGGGGAGGGGTAGAAGGGTGGGGATTGGGTGTGGGGGGAGGGAGATTTGGCTGAACTTTTGAGTGGGGGCAGGGAGGGTTTGGGGTAGGGGGGTTTTCTATGCAGAGGAGGGAGGCGGGGTTGTCCTCCCAGCTGTGTCACAGTGCTGGAGCAGGTGTGTGTGTGTGGAGCTGCTGTGTCACAGTAGTGGAGCAGGTTTGTGTGTGTGTACAGCAGCTGTGTCACAGCGCTGGAGCAAGTGTGTGTGCGTACAGCAGCTGTGTCACAGTGCTGAAGCAGGTGTGTGTGTACAGCAGCTGTGTCACAGTGCTCGAGCAGGTGTGTGTGTGTACAGAAGCTGTGTCACACTGCTGGAGCAGAGGTGTGTGTGTGTACAGCAGCTGTGTCAAAGTGCTGGAGCTGGTGTGTGTGTGTACAGCAGCTGTGTCACAGTGCTGGAGCAGGTGTGTGTGTACAGCAGCTGTGTCACAGTCCTGGAGCAGGTGTGTGTGTGTACAGCAGCTGTGTCACAGTGCTGGAGCAGTGGTGTGTGTGTGTACAGCAGCTGTGCCAGAGTGCTGGAGCAGGTGTGTGTGTGTACAGCAGCTGTGTCACAGTGCTGGAACAGGTGTGTGTGTACAGCAGCAGTGTCACAGTGCTGGAGCAGGTGTGTGTATGTACAGCAGCTGTGTCACAGTGCTGGAGCAGAGGTGTGTGTGTGTACAGCAGGTGTGTCACAGTGCTGGAGCAGTTGTGTGTGTGTACAGCAGCTGTGTCACAGTGCTGGAGCAGTTGTGTGTGTGTACAGCAGCTGTGTCACAGTGATGGAGCAGGTGTGTGTGTGTACAGCAGCTGTGTCACAGTGCTGGAGCAGGTGTGTGTGTACAGGAGCTGTGTCACAGTGCTGGAGCAGGTGTGTGTGTGTACAGCAGCTGTGTCACAGTGATGGAGCAGGTGTATGTGTGTACAGCAGCTGTGTCACAGTGTTGGAGCAGGTGTGTGTGTGTGCAGCAGCTGTGTCACAGTGCTGGAGCAGGTGTGTGTGTGTGTACAGCAGCTGTGTCACAGTGCTGGAGCAGGTGTGTGTGTGTACAGCAGCTGTGCCACAGTGCTGGAGCAGGTGTGTGTGTGTACAGCAGCTGTGTCACAGTCCTGGAGCAGGTGTGTGTGTACAGCAGCTGTGTCACAGTGCTGGAGCAGGTGTGTGTGTGTACAGCAGCTGTGTCACAGTGCTGGAGCAGGTGTGTGTGTACAGCAGCTGTGTCACAGTGCTGGAGCAGGTGTAAAGGGCATCTGTGTCGCAGTGCTGGAGCAGGTGTGTGTGTACAGCAGCTGTCACAGTGCTGGAGCAGGTGTGTGTGTGTACAGCAGCTGTGTCACAGTGCTGGAGCAGGTGTGTGTGTACAGCAGGTGTGTCACAGTGCTGGAGCAGGTGTGTGTGTACAGCAGCTGTGTCACAGTGCTGGAGCAGGTGTGTGTACAGCAGCTGTGTCACAGTGCTGGAGCAGGTGTGTGTGTACAGCAGCTGTGTCACAGTCCTGGAGCAGGTGTGTGTGTGTATACAGCTGTGTCACAGTGCTGGAGCAGGAGTGTGTGTGTACAGCAGCTGTGTCACAGTGCTGGAGCAGGTGTGTGTGTGTACAGCAGCTGTGTCACAGTGCTGGAGCAGGTGTGTGTGTACAGCAGCTGTGTCACAGTGCTGGAGCAGGTGTGTGTGTGTACAGCAGCTGTGTCACAGCCCTGGAGCAGGTGTGTGTGTACAGCAGCTGTGTCACAGTGCTGGAGCAGGTGTGTGTGTGTACAGCAGCTGTGTCACAGTGCTGGAGCAGGTGTGTGTGTGTACAGCAGCTGTGTCACAGTGCTGGAGCAGGTGTGTGTGTGTACAGCAGCTGTGTCACAGTGCTCGGAGCAGGGTGTGTGTGTGTACAGCAGCTGTGTCACAGTGCCTGGAGCAGGTGTTGTGTGTACAGCAGCTGTGTCACAGTGCTGGAGCAGGTGTGTGTGTACAGCAGCTGTGTCACAGTGCTGGAGCAGGTGTGTGTGTGTACAGCAGCTGTGTCACAGTGCTGGAGCAGGTGTGTGTGTGTACAGCAGCTGTGTCACAGTCTGGAGCAGGTGTGTGTGTGTACAGCAGCTGTGTCACAGTCCTGGAGCAGGTGTGTGTGTACAGCAGCTGTGTCACAGTGCTGGAGCAGGTGTGTGTGTGTACAGCAGCTGTGTCACAGTTGGAGCAGGTGTGTGTGTACAGCAGCTGTGTCACAGTCCTGGAGCAGGTGTGTGTGTACAGCAGCTGTGTCACAGTGCTGGAGCAGGTGTGTGTGTACAGCAGCTGTGTCACAGTGCTGGAGCAGGTGTGGTGTGTACAGCAGCTGTGTCACAGTGCTGGAGCAGGTGTGTGTGTGTACAGCAGCTGTGTCACAGTCCTGGAGCAGGTGTGTGTGTGTACAGCAGCTGTGTCACAGTGCTGGAGCAGGTGTGTGTGTGTACAGCAGCTGTGTCACAGTGCTGGAACAGGTGTGTGTGTGTGTACAGCAGCTGTGTCACAGTGCTGGAACAGGTGTGTGTGTACAGCAGCTGTGTCACATTGCTGGAGCAGGTGTGTGTGTGTGTACAGCAGCTGTGTCACAGTCCTGGAGCAGGTGTGTGTGTACAGCAGCTGTGTCACAGTGCTGGAGCAGGTGTGTGTGTGTACAGCAGCTGTGTCACAGTGCTTTAGCAGGTGTGTGTGTGTACAGCAGCTGTGTCACAGTGCTGGAGCAGGTGTGTGTGTGTACAGCAGCTGTGTCACAGTGCTGGAGCAGATGTGTGTGTGTGTACAGCAGCTGTGTCACAGTGCCTGGAGGCAGGTGTGTGTGTTACAGCAGCTGTGTCACAGTGCTGGAGCAGGTGTGTGTGTGTACAGCAGCTGTGTCACAGTGCTGGAGCAGGTGTGTGTGTGTACAGCAGCTGTGTCACAGTGCTGGAGCAGGTGTGTGTGTGTACAGCAGCTGTGTCACAGTCCTGGAGCAGGTGTGTGTGTGTACAGCAGCTGTGTCACAGTGCTGGAGCAGGTGTGTGTGTGTACAGCAGCTGTGTCACAGTGCTGGAGCAGGTGTGTGTGTGTACAGCAGCTGTGTCACAGTGCTGGAGCAGGTGTGTGTGTGTACAGCAGCTGTGTCACAGTGCTGGAGCAGGTGTGTGTGTGTGTACAGCAGCTGTGTCACAGTGCTGGAGCAGGTGTGTGTGTGTACAGCAGCTGTGTCACAGTGCTGGAGCAGGTGTGTGTGTACAGCAGCTGTGTCACAGTGCTGGAGCAGGTGTGTGTGTACAGCAGCTGTGTCACAGTGCTGGAGCAGGTGTGTGTGTGTACAGCAGCTGTGTCACAGTGCTGGAGCAGGGTGTGTGTGTACAGCAGCTGTGTCACAGTGCTGGAGCAGGTGTGTGTGTGTACAGCAGCTGTGTCACAGTGCTGGAGCAGGTGTGTGTGTGTACAGCAGCTGTGTCACAGTGCTGGAGCAGGTGTGTGTGTACAGCAGCTGTGTCACAGTGCTGGAGCAGGTGTGTGTGTGTACAGCAGCTGTGTCACAGTGCTGGAGCAGGTGTGTGTGTGTACAGCAGCTGTGTCACAGTGCTGGAGCAGTGTGTGTGTGTGTACAGCAGCTGTGTCACAGTGCTGGAGCAGGTGTGTGTGTACAGCAGCTGTGTCACAGTGCTGGAGCAGTGTGTGTGTGTACAGCAGCTGTGTCACAGTGCTGGAGCAGGTGTGTGTGTGTACAGCAGCTGTGTCACAGTGCTGGAGCAGGTGTGTGTGTGTACAGCAGCTGTGTCACAGTGCTGGAGCAGGTGTGTGTGTGTACAGCAGCTGTGTCACAGTGCTGGAGCAGGTGTGTGTGTGTACAGCAGCTGTGTCACAGCTGGAGCAGGTGTGTGTGTGTACAGCAGCTGTGTCACAGTGCTGGAGCAGGTGTGTGTGTACAGCAGCTGTGTCACAGTGCTGGAGCAGGGTGTGTGTGTACAGCAGCTGTGTCACAGTGCTCGAGCAGGAGTGTGTGTGTGTACAGCAGCTGTGTCACACTCCTGGAGCAGGTGTGGTGTGTACAGCAGCTGTGTCACAGTGCTGGAGCAGGTGTGTGTGTGTACAGCAGCTGTGTCACAGTGCTGGAGCAGGTGTGTGTGTACAGCAGCTGTGTCACAGTGCTGGAGCAGTGTGTGTGTGTACAGCAGCTGTGTCACAGTGCTGGAGCAGGTGTGTGTGTGTACAGCAGCTGTGTCACAGTGCTGGAGCAGGTGTGTGTGTACAGCAGCTGTGTCACAGTGCTGGAGCAGGTGTGTGTGTGTACAGCAGCTGTGTCACAGTGCTGGAGCAGGTGTGTGTGTACAGCAGCTGTGTCACAGTGCTGGAGCAGGTGTGTGTGTGTACAGCAGCTGTGTCACAGTGCTGGAGCAGTGTGTGTGTACAGCAGCTGTGTCACAGTGCTGGAGCAGGTGTGTGTGTACAGCAGCTGTGTCACAGTGCTGGAGCAGGTGTGTGTGTACAGCAGCTGTGTCACAGTGCTGGAGCAGGTGTGTGTGTACAGCAGCTGTGTCACAGTCCTGGAGCAGGTGTGTGTGTGTACAGCAGCTGTGTCACAGTGCTGGAGCAGGTGTGTGTGTGTACAGCAGCTGTGTCACAGTGCTGGAGCAGGTGTGTGTGTGTGTACAGCAGCTGTGTCACAGTGCTGGAGCAGGTGTGTGTGTACAGCAGCTGTGTCACAGTGCTGGAGCAGGTGTGTGTGTGTGTACAGCAGCTGTGTCACAGTGCTGGAGCAGGTGTGTGTGTACAGCAGCTGTGTCACAGTGCTGGAGCAGGTGTGTGTGTACAGCAGCTGTGTCACAGTGCTGGAGCAGGTGTGTGTGTGTACAGCAGCTGTGTCACAGTGCTGGAGCAGGTGTGTGTGTGTACAGCAGCTGTGTCACAGTGCTGGAGCAGGTGTGTGTGTGTACAGCAGCTGTGTCACAGTGCTGGAGCAGGTGTGTGTGTGTACAGCAGCTGTGTCACAGTGCTGGAGCAGGTGTGTGTGTGTACAGCAGCTGTGTCACAGTGCTGGAGCAGGTGTGTGTGTGTACAGCAGCTGTGTCACAGTGCTGGAGCAGGTGTGTGTGTACAGCAGCTGTGTCACAGTCCTGGAGCAGGTGTGTGTGTGTACAGCAGCTGTGTCACAGTGCTGGAGCAGGTGTGTGTGTGTACAGCAGCTGTGTCACAGTGCTGGAGCAGGTGTGTGTGTACAGCAGCTGTGTCACAGTGCTGGAGCAGGTGTGTGTGTGTACAGCAGCTGTGTCACAGTGCTGGAGCAGGTGTGTGTGTACAGCAGCTGTGTCACAGTGCTGGAGCAGGTGTGTGTGTGTACAGCAGCTGTGTCACAGTGCTGGAGCAGTGTGTGTGTGTACAGCAGCTGTGTCACAGTGCTGGAGCAGGTGTGTGTGTACAGCAGCTGTGTCACAGTGCTGGAGCAGGTGTGTGTGTACAGCAGCTGTGTCACAGTGCTGGAGCAGGTGTGTGTGTGTACAGCAGCTGTGTCACAGTGCTGGAGCAGGTGTGTGTGTACAGCAGCTGTGTCACAGTGCTGGAGCAGGTGTGTGTGTGTACAGCAGCTGTGTCACAGTGCTGGAGCAGGTGTGTGTGTACAGCAGCTGTCACAGTGCTGGAGCAGGTGTGTGTGTTCAGCAGCTGTGTCACAGTGCTGGAGCAGGTGTGTGTGTACAGCAGCTGTGTCACAGTGCTGGAGCAGTGTGTGTGTGTGTACAGCAGCTGTGTCACAGTGCTGGAGCAGGTGTGTGTGTGTACAGCAGCTGTGTCACAGTGGGAGCAGGTGTGTGTGTGTACAGCAGCTGTGTCACAGTGCTGGAGCAGGTGTGTGTGTGTACAGCAGCTGTGTCACAGTGCTGGAGCAGGTGTGTGTGTACAGCAGCTGTGTCACAGTGCTGGAGCAGGTGTGTGTGTGTACAGCAGCTGTGTCACAGTGCTGACATGTGTGTGTGACAGCAGCTGTGTCACAGTGTCAGCAGTGTGACAGCAGGTGTGTACACAGTGCTCAGCAGTGTGACACAGCTGTGTCACACATGTGTGTGTACAGCAGCTGTGTCACAGTGCTGGAGCAGGTGTGTGTGTGTACAGCAGCTGTGTCACAGTGCTGGAGCAGGTGTGTGTGTGTACAGCAGCTGTGTCACAGTGCTGGAGCAGGTGTGTGTGTACAGCAGCTGTGTCACAGTGCTGGAGCAGGTGTGTGTGTGTACAGCAGCTGTGTCACAGTGCTGGAGCAGGTGTGTGTGTACAGCAGCTGTGTCACAGTGCTGGAGCAGGTGTGTGTGTGTACAGCAGCTGTGTCACAGTGCTGGAGCAGGTGTGTGTGTGTACAGCAGCTGTGTCACAGTGCTGGAGCAGGTGTGTGTGTGTACAGCAGCTGTGTCACAGTCCTGGAGCAGGTGTGTGTGTACAGCAGCTGTGTCACAGTGCTGGAGCAGGTGTGTGTGTACAGCAGCTGTGTCACAGTGCTGGAGCAGGTGTGTGTTGTACAGCAGCTGTGTCACAGTGCTGGAGCAGGTGTGTGTGTGTACAGCAGCTGTGTCACAGTGCTGGAGCAGGTGTGTGTGTGTACAGCAGCTGTGTCACAGTGCTGGAGCAGTGTGTGTGTGTACAGCAGCTGTGTCACAGTGCTGGAGCAGGTGTGTGTGTACAGCAGCTGTGTCACAGTGCTGGAGCAGGTGTGTGTGTGTACAGCAGCTGTGTCACAGTGCTGGAGCAGGTGTGTGTGTGTACAGCAGCTGTGTCACAGTGCTGGAGCAGGTGTGTGTGTGTACAGCAGCTGTGTCACAGTGCTGGAGCAGGTGTGTGTGTGTACAGCAGCTGTGTCACAGTGCTGGAGCAGGTGTGTGTGTGTACAGCAGCTGTGCACAGTGCTGGAGCAGGTGTGTGTGTACAGCAGCTGTGTCACAGTGCTGGAGCAGGTGTGTGTGTGTACAGCAGCTGTGTCACAGTGCTGGAGCAGGTGTGTGTGTGTACAGCAGCTGTGTCACAGTGCTGGAGCAGGTGTGTGTGTGTACAGCAGCTGTGTCACAGTGCTGAGCAGGTGTGTGTGTGTACAGCAGCTGTGTCACAGTGTGGGAGCAGGTGTGTGTGTACAGCAGCTGTGTCACAGTGCTGGAGCAGGTGTGTGTGTACAGCAGCTGTGTCACAGTGCTGGAGCAGGGATGTGTGTGTGTACAGCAGCTGTGTCACTAAGCTGGAGCAGGTGTGTGTGTGTACAGCAGCTGTGTCACAGTGCTGGAGCAGGTGTGTGTGTGTACAGCAGCTGTATCACAGTGCTGGAGCAGGTGTGTGTGTACAGCAGCTGTGTCACAGTGCTGGAGCAGGTGTGTGTGTGTACAGCAGCTGTGTCACAGTGCTGGAGCAGGGTGTGTGTGTACAGCAGCTGTGTCACAGTGCTAGAGCAAGTGTGTGTGTGTGTACAGCAGCTGTGTCACAGTGCTGGAGCAGGTGTGTGTGTGTACAGCAGCTGTGTCACAGTGCTGGAGCAGGTGTGTGTGTGTACAGCAGCTGTGTCACAGTGCTGGAGCAGGTGTGTGTGTGTACAGCAGCTGTGTCACAGTGCTGGAGCAGGTGTGTGTGTACAGCAGCTGTGTCACAGTGCTGGAGCAGGTGTGTGTGTGTACAGCAGCTGTGTCACAGCCCTGGAGCAGGTGTGTGTGTACAGCAGCTGTGTCACAGTGCTGGAGCAGGTGTGTGTGTGTACAGCAGCTGTGTCACAGTGCTGGAGCAGGTGTGTGTGTGTGTACAGCAGCTGTGTCACAGTGCTGGAGCAGGTGTGTGTGTGTACAGCAGCTGTGTCACAGTGCTGGAGCAGTGTGTGTGTGTGTACAGCAGCTGTGTCACAGTGCTGGAGCAGGTGTGTTGTGTACAGCAGCTGTGTCACAGTCCTGGAGCAGGTGTGTGTGTACAGCAGCTGTGTCACAGTGCTGGAGCAGGTGTGTGTGTGTACAGCAGCTGTGTCACAGTGCTGGAGCAGGTGTGTGTGTGTACAGCAGCTGTGTCACAGTGCTGGAGCAGGTGTGTGTGTGTACAGCAGCTGTGTCACAGTGCTGGAGCAGGTGTGTGTGTGTGTACAGCAGCTGTGTCACAGTGCTGGAGCAGTGTGTGGTGTACAGCAGCTGTGTCACAGTGCTGGAGCAGGTGTGTGTGTACAGCAGCTGTGTCACAGTGCTGGAGCAGGTGTGTGTGTACAGCAGCTGTGTCACAGTGCTGGAGCAGGTGTGTGTGTGTACAGCAGCTGTGTCACAGTGCTGGAGCAGGTGTGTGTGTGTACAGCAGCTGTGTCACAGTGCTGGAGCAGGTGTGTGTGTACAGCAGCTGTGTCACAGTGCTGGAGCAGGTGTGTGTGTGTACAGCAGCTGTGTCACAGTGCTGGAGCAGGTGTGTGTGTGTACAGCAGCTGTGTCACAGTGCTGGAGCAGGTGTGTGTGTACAGCAGCTGTGTCACAGTGCTGGAGCAGGTGTGTGTGTACAGCAGCTGTGTCACAGTGCTGGAGCAGGTGTGTGTGTGTACAGCAGCTGTGTCACAGTGCTGGAGCAGGTGTGTGTGTACAGCAGCTGTGTCACAGTGCTGGAGCAGGTGTGTGTGTGTACAGCAGCTGTGTCACAGTGCTGGAGCAGGTGTGTGTGTGTACAGCAGCTGTGTCACAGTGCTGGAGCAGGTGTGTGTGTACAGCAGCTGTGTCACAGTGCTGGAGCAGGTGTGTGTGTGTACAGCAGCTGTGTCACAGTGCTGGAGCAGGTGTGTGTGTGTACAGCAGCTGTGTCACAGTGCTGGAGCAGGTGTGTGTGTACAGCAGCTGTGTCACAGTGCTGGAGCAGTGTGTGTGTACAGCAGCTGTGTCACAGTGCTGGAGCAGGTGTGTGTGTACAGCAGCTGTGTCACAGTGCTGGAGCAGGTGTGTGTGTGTACAGCAGCTGTGTCACAGTGCTGGAGCAGGTGTGTGTGTACAGCAGCTGTGTCACAGTGCTGGAGCAGGTGTGTGTGTACAGCAGCTGTGTCACAGTGCTGGAGCAGGTGTGTGTGTACAGCAGCTGTGTCACAGTGCTGGAGCAGGTGTGTGTGTACAGCAGCTGTGTCACAGTGCTGGAGCAGGTGTGTGTGTGTACAGCAGCTGTGTCACAGTGCTGGAGCAGGGTGTGTGTGTACAGCAGCTGTGTCACAGTGCTGGAGCAGGTGTGTGTGTGTGACAGCAGCTGTGTCACAGTGCTGGAGCAGTGTGTGTGTACAGCAGCTGTGTCACAGTGCTGGAGCAGGTGTGTGTGTGTACAGCAGCTGTGTCACAGCTGGAGCAGGTGTGTGTGTACAGCAGCTGTGTCACAGTGCTGGAGCAGGTGTGTGTGTGTACAGCAGCTGTGTCACAGTGCTGGAGCAGGTGTGTGTGTACAGCAGCTGTGTCACAGTCCTGGAGCAGGTGTGTGTGTGTGTACAGCAGCTGTGTCACAGTGCTGGAGCAGGTGTGTGTGTGTACAGCAGCTGTGTCACAGTGCTGGAGCAGGTGTGTGTGTGTACAGCAGCTGTGTCACAGTGCTGGAGCAGGTGTGTGTGTGACAGCAGCTGTGTCACAGTGCGAGCAGGTGTGTGTGTGTACAGCAGCTGTGTCACAGTCCTGGAGCAGGTGTGTGTGTGTACAGCAGCTGTGTCACAGTGCTGGAGCAGGTGTGTGTGTGTACAGCAGCTGTGTCACAGTGCTGGAGCAGGTGTGTGTGTACAGCAGCTGTGTCACAGTGCTGGAGCAGGTGTGTGTGTGTACAGCAGCTGTGTCACAGTGCTGGAGCAGGTGTGTGTGTGTACAGCAGCTGTGTCACAGTGCTGGAGCAGGTGTGTGTGTGTACAGCAGCTGTGTCACAGTGCTGGAGCAGGTGTGTGTGTACAGCAGCTGTGTCACAGTGCTGGAGCAGGTGTGTGTGTACAGCAGCTGTGTCACAGTGCTGGAGCAGGTGTGTGTGTGTACAGCAGCTGTGTCACAGTGCTGGAGCAGGTGTGTGTGTGTACAGCAGCTGTGTCACAGTGCTGGAGCAGGTGTGTGTGTGTACAGCAGCTGTGTCACAGTGCTGGAGCAGGTGTGTGTGTGTACAGCAGCTGTGTCACAGTGCTGGAGCAGGTGTGTGTGTGTACAGCAGCTGTGTCACAGTGCTGGAGCAGGTGTGTGTGTGTACAGCAGCTGTGTCACAGTGCTGGAGCAGGTGTGTGTGTGTACAGCAGCTGTGTCACAGTGCTGGAGCAGGTGTGTGTGTGTACAGCAGCTGTGTCACAGTGCTGGAGCAGGTGTGTGTGTACAGCAGCTGTGTCACAGTGCTGGAGCAGTGTGTGTGTGTGTACAGCAGCTGTGTCACAGTGCTGGAGCAGGTGTGTGTGTACAGCAGCTGTGTGTGTGTACGGCAGCTGTGTCACAGTGCTGGAGCAGGTGTGTGTGTGTACAGCAGCTGTGTCACAGTGCTGGAGCAGGTGTGTGTGTACAGCAGCTGTGTCACAGTGCTGGAGCAGGTGTGTGTGTGTACAGCAGCTGTGTCACAGTGCTGGAGCAGGTGTGTGTGTGTACAGCAGCTGTGTCACAGTGCTGGAGCAGGTGTGTGTGTGACAGCAGCTGTGTCACAGTGCTGGAGCAGGTGTGTGTGTACAGCAGCTGTGTCACAGTGCTGGAGCAGGTGTGTGTGTGTACAGCAGCTGTGTCACAGTGCTGGAGCAGGTGTGTGTGTACAGCAGCTGTGTCACAGTGCTGGAGCAGGTGTGTGTGTTACAGCAGCTGTGTCACAGTGCTGGAGCAGGTGTGTGTGTGTACAGCAGCTGTGTCACAGTGCTGGAGCAGGTGTGTGTGTACAGCAGCTGTGTCACAGTGCTGGAGCAGGTGTGTGTGTACAGCAGCTGTGTCACAGTGCTGGAGCAGGTGTGTGTGTGTACAGCAGCTGTGCACAGTGCTGGAGCAGGTGTGTGTGTGTACAGCAGCTGTGTCACAGTGCTGGAGCAGGTGTGTGTGTGTACAGCAGCTGTGTCACAGTGCTGGAGCAGGGTGTGTGTGTACAGCAGCTGTGTCACAGTGCTGGAGCAGGTGTGTGTGTACAGCAGCTGTGTCACAGTGCTGGAGCAGGTGTGTGTGTGTGTACAGCAGCTGTGTCACAGTCCTGGAGCAGGTGTGTGTGTACAGCAGCTGTGTCACAGTGCTGGAGCAGGTGTGTGTGTACAGCAGCTGTGTCACAGTGCTGGAGCAGGTGTGTGTGTGTACAGCAGCTGTGTCACAGTGCTGGAGCAGGTGTGTGTGTGTACAGCAGCTGTGTCACAGTGCTGGAGCAGGTGTGTGTGTACAGCAGCTGTGTCACAGTGCTGGAGCAGGTGTGTGTGTACAGCAGCTGTGTCACAGTGCTGGAGCAGGTGTGTGTGTGTACAGCAGCTGTGTCACAGTGCTGGAGCAGGTGTGTGTGTGTACAGCAGCTGTGTCACAGTGCTGGAGCAGGTGTGTGTGTGTACAGCAGCTGTGTCACAGTGCTGGAGCAGGTGTGTGTGTACAGCAGCTGTGTCACAGTGCTGGAGCAGGTGTGTGTGTGTACAGCAGCTGTGTCACAGTGCTGGAGCAGGTGTGTGTGTGTACAGCAGCTGTGTCACAGTGCTGGAGCAGGTGTGTGTGTGTACAGCAGCTGTGTCACAGTGCTGGAGCAGGTGTGTGTGTACAGCAGCTGTGTCACAGTGCTGGAGCAGGTGTGTGTGTGTACAGCAGCTGTGTCACAGTGCTGGAGCAGGTGTGTGTGTACAGCAGCTGTGTCACAGTGCTGGAGCAGGTGTGTGTGTGTACAGCAGCTGTGTCACAGTGCTGGAGCAGGTGTGTGTGTACAGCAGCTGTCACAGTGCTGGAGCAGGTGTGTGTGTGTACAGCAGCTGTGTCACAGTGCTGGAGCAGGTGTGTGTGTACAGCAGCTGTGTCACAGTGCTGGAGCAGGTGTGTGTGTGTACAGCAGCTGTGTCACAGTCCTGGAGCAGGTGTGTGTGTGTACAGCAGCTGTGTCACAGTGCTGGAGCAGGTGTGTGTGTACAGCAGCTGTGTCACAGTGGAGCAGGTGTGTGTGTACAGCAGCTGTGTCACAGTGCTGGAGCAGGTGTGTGTGTACAGCAGCTGTGTCACAGTGCTGGAGCAGGTGTGTGTGTGTACAGCAGCTGTGTCACAGTGCTGGAGCAGGTGTGTGTGTGTACAGCAGCTGTGTCACAGCTGGAGCAGGTGTGTGTGTACAGCAGCTGTGTCACAGTGCTGGAGCAGGTGTGTGTGTGTACAGCAGCTGTGTCACAGTGCTGGAGCAGGTGTGTGTGTACAGCAGCTGTGTCACAGTGCTGGAGCAGGTGTGTGTGTGTTCAGCAGCTGTGTCACAGTGCTGGAGCAGGTGTGTGTGTACAGCAGCTGTGTCACAGTGCTAGAGCAAGTGTGTGTGTGTGTACAGCAGCTGTGTCACAGTGCTGGAGCAGGTGTGTGTGTGTACAGCAGCTGTGTCACAGTGCTGGAGCAGGTGTGTGTGTGTACAGCAGCTGTGTCACAGTGCTGGAGCAGGTGTGTGTGTGTACAGCAGCTGTGTCACAGTGCTGGAGCAGGTGTGTGTGTACAGCAGCTGTGTCACAGTGCTGGAGCAGGTGTGTGTGTGTACAGCAGCTGTGTCACAGCCCTGGAGCAGGTGTGTGTGTACAGCAGCTGTGTCACAGTGCTGGAGCAGGTGTGTGTGTGTGTACAGCAGCTGTGTCACAGTGCTGGAGCAGGTGTGTGTGTACAGCAGCTGTGTCACAGTGCTGGAGCAGGTGTGTGTGTGTACAGCAGCTGTGTCACAGTCCTGGAGCAGGTGTGTGTGTGTACAGCAGCTGTGTCACAGTGCTGGAGCAGGTGTGTGTGTGTACAGCAGCTGTGTCACAGTCCTGGAGCAGGTGTGTGTGTACAGCAGCTGTGTCACAGTGCTGGAGCAGGTGTGTGTGTGTACAGCATCTGTGTCACAGTGCTGGAGCAGGTGTGTGTCTGTACAGCAGCTGTGTCACAGTGCTGGAGCAGGTGTGTGTGTGTGGAGCTGCTGTGTCACAGTAGTGGAGCAGGTGTGTGTGTGTGTACAGCAGCTGTGTCACAGCGCTGGAGCAAGTGTGTGTGCGTACAGCAGCTGTGTCACAGTGCTGAAGCAGGTGTGTGTGTACAGCAGCTGTGTCACAGTGCTCGAGCAGGTGTGTGTGTGTACAGCAGCTGTGTCACACTGCTGGAGCAGGTGTGTGTGTGTACAGCAGCTGTGTCACAGTGCTGGAGCTGGTGTGTGTGTGTACAGCAGCTGTGTCACAGTGCTGGAGCAGGTGTGTGTGTGTACAGCAGCTGTGTCACAGTGCTGGAGCAGGTGTGTGTGTGTGTACAGCAGCTGTGTCACAGTGCTGGAACAGGTGTGTGTGTACAGCAGCTGTGTCACAGTGCTGGAGCAGGTGTGTGTGTGTACAGCAGCTGTGTCACAGTGCTGGAGCAGAGGTGTGTGTGTGTACAGCAGCTGTGTCACAGTGCTGGACCAGAGGTGTGTGTGTGTACAGCAGCTGTGTCACAGTGCTGGAGCAGTTGTGTGTGTGTGTGTACAGCAGCTGTGTCACAGTGATGGAGCAGGTGTGTGTGTGTACAGCAGCTGTGTCACAGTGCTGGAGCAGGTGTGTGTGTGTACAGCAGCTGTGTCACAGTGCTGGAGCAGGTGTGTGTGTACAGCAGCTGTGTCACAGTGATGGAGCAGGTGTATGTGTGTACAGCAGCTGTGTCACAGTGTTGGAGCAGGTGTGTGTGTGTGCAGCAGCTGTGTCACAGTGCTGGAGCAGGTGTGTGTGTGTACAGCAGCTGTGCCACAGTGCTGGAGCAGGTGTGTGTGTGTACAGCAGCTGTGTCACAGTCCTGGAGCAGGTGTGGGTGGTACAGCAGCTGTGTCACAGTGCTGGAGCAGGTGTGTGTGGTACAGCAGCTGTGTCACAGTGCTGGAGCAGGTGTGTGTGTGTACAGCAGCTGTGTCACAGTGCTGGAGCAGGTGTAAAGGGCATCTGTGTCGCAGTGCTGGAGCAGGTGTGTGTGTACAGCAGCTGTCACAGTGCTGGAGCAGGTGTGTGTGTGTACAGCAGCTGTGTCACAGTGCTGGAGCAGGTGTGTGTGTACAGCAGCTGTGTCACAGTGCTGGAGCAGGTGTGTGTGTACAGCAGCTGTGTCACAGTGCTGGAGCAGGTGTGTGTACAGCAGCTGTGTCACAGTGCTGGAGCAGGTGTGTGTGTACAGTAGCTGTGTCACAGTCCTGGAGCAGGTGTGTGTGTGTATAGCAGCTGTGTCACAGTGCTGGAGCAGGAGTGTGTGTGTACAGCAGCTGTGTCACAGTGCTGGATCAGGTGTGTGTGTGAACAGCAGCTGTGTCACAGTGCTGGAGCAGGTGACTGTGTACAGCAGCTGTGTCACAGTGCTGGAGCAGGTGTGTGTGTGTACAGCAGCTGTGTCACAGCCCTGGTGGAGGGGTGTGTGTGTACAGCAGCTGTGTCACAGTGCTGGAGCAGGTGTGTGTGTGTACAGCAGCTGTGTCACAGTGCTGGAGCAGGTGTGTGTGTGTACAGCAGCTGTGTCACAGTCCTGGAGCAGGTGTGTGTGTGTGTACAGCAGCTGTGTCACAGTGCTGGAGCAGATGTGTGTGTGTACAGCAGCTGTGTCACAGTGCTGGAGCAGGTGTGTGTGTGTACAGCAGCTGTGTCACAGTCCTGGAGCAGGTGTGTGTGTACAGCAGCTGTGTCACAGTCCTGGAGCAGGTGTGTGTGTGTGTGTGTACAACAGCTGTGTCACAGTCCTGGAGCAGGTGTGTGTGTACAGCAGCTGTGTCACAGTGCTGGAGCAGGTGTGTGTGTGTACAGCAGCTGTGTCACAGTCCCTGGAGCAGGTGTGTGTGTACAGCAGCTGTGTCACAGTGCTGGAGCGTGTGTGTGGTACAGCAGCTGTGTCACAGTGCTGGAGCAGGTGTGTGTGTGCACAGCAGCTGTGTCACAGTGCTGGATCAGGTGTGTGTGTGTGTACAGCAGCTGTGTCACAGTCCTGGAGCAGGTGTGTGTGTGTGTACAGCAGCTGTGTCACAGTCCTGGAGCAGGTGTGTGTACAGCAGCTGTCACAGTGCTGGAGCAGGTGTGTGTGTGTTCAGCAGCTGTGTCACAGTGCTGGAGCAGGTGTGTGTGTACAGCAGCTGTGTCACAGTGCTAGAGCAAGTGTGTGTGTGTGTACAGCAGCTGTGTCACAGTCCTGGAGCAGGTGTGTGTGTGTACAGCAGCTGTGTCACAGTGCAGGAGCAGGTGTGTGTGTGTACAGCAGCTGTGTCACAGTGATGGAGCAGGTGTGTGTGTGTACAGCAGCTGTGTCACAGTGCTGGAGCAGGTGTGTGTGTACAGCAGCTGTGTCACAGTGCTGGAGCAGGTGTGTGTGTGTACAGCAGCTGTGTCACAGCCCTGGAGCAGGTGTGTGTGTACAGCAGCTGTGTCACAGTGCTGGAGCAGGTGTGTGTGTGAACAGCAGTTGTGTCACAGTCCTGGAGCAGGTGTGTGTGTGTGTACAGCAGCTGTGTCACAGTCCTGGAGCAGGTTGTGTGTGTGTGTACAGCAGCTGTGTCATAGTCCTGGAGCAGGTGTGTGTGTGTGTACAGCAGCTGTGTCACAGTGCTGGAGCAGGTGTGTGTGTACAGCAGCTGTGTCACAGTGCTGGAGCAGGTGTGGGTGTACAGCAGCTGTGTCACAGTGCTGGAGCAGGTGTGTGTGTGTACAGCATCTGTGTCACAGTGCTGGAGCAGGTGTGTGCTGTACAGCAGCTGTGTCACAGTGCTGGAGCAGGTGTGTGTGTGTGGAGTTGCTGTGTCACAGTAGTGGAGCAGGTGTGTGTGTGTGTACAGCAGCTGTGTCACACCGCTGGAGCAAGTGTGTGTGCGTACAGCAGCTGTGTCACAGTGCTGAAGCAGGTGTGTGTGTACAGCAGCTGTGTCACAGTGCTCGAGCAGGTGTGTGTGTGTACAGCAGCTGTGTCACACTGCTGGAGCAGAGGTGTGTGTGTGTACAGCAGCTGTGTCACAGTGCTGGAGCAGTGGTGTGTGTGTGTACAGCAGCTGTGTCACAGTGCTGGAGCAGGTGTGTGTGTGTACAGCAGCTGTGTCACAGTGCTGGAACAGGTGTGTGTGTACAGCAGCAGTGTCACAGTGCTGGAGCAGGTGTGTGTGTGTACAGCAGCTGTGTCACAGTGCTGGAGCAGAGGTGTGTGTGTGTACAGCAGCTGTGTCACACTGCTGACCAGAGGTGTGTGTGTGTACAGCAGCTGTGTCACTGTGCTGGAGCAGTTGTGTGTGTGTACAGCAGCTGTGTCACAGTGATGGAGCAGGTGTGTGTGTACAGCAGCTGTGTCACAGTGCTGGAGCAGGTGTGTGTGTACAGCAGCTGTGTCACAGTGCTGGAGCAGGTGTGTGTGTGTACAGCAGCTGTGTCACAGTGATGGAGCAGGTGTATGTGTGTACAGCAGCTGGTCACAGTGTTG